>NC_062560.1:130066456-130131864 GCF_016906955.1 Phacochoerus africanus
CATCCTACGCCACAGAGCCACAGCCACGCGGGATCCTTAACCACTGAGCAAGGTCGAGGACCGACCCCCAAACCTCATGGTTCCTCGTCGGATTTCTTAACCACTGAGCCACGCCGGGAACGCGGGAACACCTATCTTGAGTTGGATGTGTGTGGTTTTGTTCAGAAAGCAGGAGACGAGGCATCTGCGTCCGTAAGACCTCTGCTCACTGCTCCTTACCTTCTCCCAGACTCTCCCTGAGCCTCTGCTCTCTGGAGGCCCCGTGTTCCGAGTGGGGACACGCAAATCCGGACACAGCCCTCACCGAACGAGCGTCTAGGAGGCGCACGATAGAAGGACGGTGGAGAGATGCCTCCCCCGTCCCACAGAGCAAGTGAAACGGGGGGCACGGGGGCTGCAGAGCGAGCACCCGGCTGACGCCCGAGCCGGGGCGGTCGGGCTGCGGGACGGACGCCTTCTGCGGGAGGCCGATACTATGCGAGGTCCGCGCAGTGGCGGCGCCAGCCCGTGGCCGCCGTGTCTTCGCGGGAGAGGCAAGCCTGAAATGCCCGCTTGCAGGAGACGTTCCCTTGGGTCTGGGCCACAGCTCCGGGCCGCAGGTGAACGTTGCCTTTGGTCAGGGAGGGGCAAGACCCCTGCTTCTCCCCCTGAGGTTCTCATGTATATTCCAAGGATACTCATATTTTCCAAATGGGCCATGCGTGTGTTTGGTTCGTTATCTACTCGCTCTTGCTGTAACGTGGAACAGTTTTTGCTACCCACCCCCATTGTTCCGTAGGATTTCAGTGGGTGTCTGCTTTGAAACTGGCTCCTGGAGTTCCCATCGTGGCTCACTGGAAACGAATCTGACTGGCATCCATGCGGTTGCAGGTTCGCTCCTGGCCTCGTCCGGGGGTTAAGGATCTGGCGTTGCCGGGACTGTGGTGTAGGTCGCAGACGCGGCTGGATTTGCATTGCTGTGGCTGTGGTGTAGCCAGCGCTATAGCTGCGATTCCATCCATAGCCGGGGACCCTCCATATGCTGGACAGTCTCGGGGGCCGGTCAGAAGCCAAAGGCGTGGAGGAGACTGTGTCCGCTAAAGGGGGAAATGTTTTTTTCTCCTCCTTTCCCCCACTCACCCTCCTTTCCCTTTTCCCCCCTTCCTCTCCTTTTTTTTCTCTTTCCCCTTTTTCTTCCCTCCCTCTCCTCTTTCCTCTCCTCGGGGAAAGATGGCTCCTTTTGACACGCTAGCCTGGTTTTCCAAGGAACATCCTCAGCCCTCCTCCCACGGACTCTCGCCACGTTCCTGTCCCCCTGCAGGTGGCGACTTGCCTTTTGCCTGATGGCGCGTGTGAACGGGTCAGGAAGTTCTGGCGAGTGGAGGGCACCCGCGACTGTCCCTGCGTGCAAAGGAAAGAGCCCGTTCGCAGCCTGGGGAGACCCTGGTGTCACCGTGCAGGGGAGGGCAGGACAGTGCTGTGGGGGGGGGGGGGCGTAGGGAGAAGCCTCCCCGCTGCCGCGGGCGGGATCTTGGCAACTAAACCGGTCTGGGGTTCGAACGCCGCTTGTGCATGGGCGTCCCTGGAAAACAAGGCAGGATCGCCAGGCCCACTGGCCTGCTCAGAACCTCCCGCACCAAACCGAGGCCACGATTTCCCCGGCCCATCACGCCAGCTGCATTTGCTGAGGACCCAGGACGCGGCAGTGCTGGGCGGGCACTCCCGGTCCTGGTCCCCGCCACTGCTTCCTGGAGGCTGAGACAAGGCCTTGATGTAAATGCACAAACATTCTGAAATATGAGAGTGTTGAAAATGACTCTTTTAAGGAGTTCCCGTCCTGGCTCAGTGGTTAACGAATCCGACTAGGAACCATGAGGTTGGGGGTTTGCTCCCTGGCTTTGCTCAGTGGGTTAAGGATCTGGCATTGCCGGGAACTGTGGTGTAGGTCGCAGACGCGGCTCGGATCCCGCGTGGCTGTGGCTCTGGCATAGGCTGGCAGCTACAGCTTCGATTCGACCCTTAGCCTGGGAACCTCCATATGCCGCGGGAAGCAGCCCCAGAAAAGGCAAAAAGCCAAAAAAAAAAAAAAAGACTTTTTGAATCCAAAAATAGTTAAATCACAAGAGTATATTGGTGGGAAGAAACCATTCCACTGCTGCGGAAGCTCTCTGGGCTCCAGGCGGTGACCGCCCACCCCAGGGCTGGGCTCCCCCAGAAGCAGGAAGGGCTCCTGAGTGAGTGTGTGATGGAAGCCCTGCCCAGCCCATGTCCATTCAGGGCCCAGGCGAGGACCCGGGCGGCTGCTCCCAGGGGCACAGTCAGAAGGTGGTGTGTGGGTGCTGGGCCTGCTGTCCCCTAGAGGCTCAGGATAGCCAGGATGCAGAGAGGGGGGGGACGGGGCACCCAGGAGTCTGGGCGCCTTGGGAGGTGTCCTGGGCTGGTGCCGCCAGAGGGGCCCAGGAGGGGCCCAGACCCCTGGGGGCAGGCGTGGGCGTGCAGCCCAGGGGCGGGCGCTGAGCTTTGAGGCAAGAGCCAGGTGGGGCCCGTGCAGTCCCCCCCCGCTGCCCTCTTTCCAGGCTCCCAGCTTCTCTTCCATTCTCCTCCCCGCGAGGCTGGGCTGGCCGGGGGGGAGAGGCCAGAGCAGCTGGGGAGCTGGGGGCCGACCCTCCGGGGATGCTGAGGAGGAGCCCCAGGAATCAGGGCCGTTCTCCTCACCCGGGGACAGCACGAAGCGCAGGCCGCGCTGACGCGCCCCCCAGGAGCTCACGTCCTGTGTCTTTGTCCCGGAATGGGAAGTGCCAGCCGCTGGCCCTTTCTGGGCCTGGGCAGGCCTGGAGCACATCCAGAGAGGCGCACTCGTGGCTTGTGGAATTGCCCAGGCCAGGGATGGAACCCGAGCCACAGCGCTGACCCACGCCACGGCTGGGCCAGCGAAGGCTCCTTACCCCACTGCACCCCAGCAGGAACTGCAAAGCAAACCAACACACAGAACCAGAACTACAAACCTTTTCATCAGCGCCGTGGATGCAGACAAAGCCTTCGAAACCTATTCAACACGGGCTCGTGGTCAAACCTTAAAGCAAATAAGGTTGGAAGGGAAATCGCCTCTCCTACAAGTGGCAGCAAATAGCCAACACTGTGAAATACTAGGAGCATTCTTACGAGGGCCAAAGCCTAGGAAAACGCTGTCACCTCTGGTTTTTGAGGCTGCGCCGCCGAAACAGAAAGCCGGAGCCACGGACGGCAGAAGAACTAAGAAGTGCCTATACCGAAAAGAGTGACTACGTGGGGTCACGACAGGATCACCTGCCCAGCAGCTTCAAAGGAATGGGCCATGGAACAGTCACATGAACAAGAGACTTCAGAAAGCCAGTGGCTGGAAGGTCTCCACGGCCAAATCGAGAGCCGTGCCCGGCAAAGCAGGCACTGTTCAGAACAGGTAATAGGAAGTGACTCGATTCAAAAGTGCAATACACTTTAAAAGATACCTGAGAAGAAGCACAAGAACAAAAAATGTTATTTGCATGTAGTCTGCATGGAGGCATTACACAAGTTTAGTGGTAGACTCGGGTTAAAGAGATTCCCAGTAAATCAAGTAGAACCGTGTGTGCTTTGCTGGGGAACAGAATCCGGGGAGCAGGTCGATACTTTTTTTTTTTTACGATATTACAGAATTACTGCTCTAAATTGATCTGTCAGGATGATAGTCCATCTTGACCTTCTGTCTTTTGTTCTCAAAATAAGCCCTGGAGGGAGTTCCCGTCGTGGCGCAGTGGTTAACGAATCCGACTAGGAACCATGAGGTGGCGGGTTCGGTCCCTGCCCTCGCTCAGTGGGTGAACGATCCGGCGTTGCCGTGAACTGTGGTGTAGGTTGCAGACGCGGCTCGGATCCCGCGTTGCTGTGGCTCTGGTGTAGGCCGGTGGCTACAGCTCCGATTGGACCCCTAGCCTGGGAACCTCCATATGCCGCGGGAGCGGCCCAAGAAATAGCAACAACAACAACAACAACAACAACAAAAAGGACAAAAGACAAAAAAAAAAGTAAATAAGCCCTGGAGAAATAGAGAAGGGAGAGACATGATGCCTAGCCATATCTATAGCTATCTGTAAGGTCTATCCGTACATATATCTTTTTATATACGTATAGATCTGTATATCTGTCTGTATATCTATATCTGCTTATATATCTGCATATCTATATGTTTTATAGGTATATACCTGTATATCTATCCATTTATCTCTCTGTATATATCTATCTCAGTTGCCTAATCCATATCTAATCTGTATAGACATATGTCTGTGTGTGTATTAACACTGCATATCTCTCTGTATATATATGCATATATGTGTGTTTCTATAGATATATATATGCATATATCCATATATCTTTCTGTGTATACAAATACATATAAATTTATACTTATATCTATATATCTATATATACATATAAATGGAGTTTCCGTCGTGGCGCAGCGGAAACGAATCTGACTAGGAATCATGAGGTTGCGGGTCTGCTCCCTGGCCTTGCTCTGTGCATTAAGGATTTGGCATTGCCGTGAGCTGTGGTGCAGGCCACAGATGTGGCTTGGATCCCACATTGCTGTGGCTGTGGTGTAGGCCGGCAGCTGTAGCTCCCATTAGACCTCTGGCCTGGAAACTTCCATAGGCCACGGGTGCAGCCCTAAAAAAAAAAAAACAAAAATAAGCCAACAAAAGACCAAAAAATCCCTAACACATATCTATCTGTATATACATCTGTATATATGTTAATACCTGCATATATATCTGTGTATCTATCTGTATAGATATATATATCTGCATATCTATGTGTTTATATAGATATATATCTGCATATCTATCCATATATCTTTCTGCATGTATATATCTACTGCCTAACACATATCTATGACTATCTGTACATATATATTAATACCTGCATATATGTCTATACATCTATTTTTATATATCTGTATATCTATCTGTACACTCATATCTGTGTGTGTATATATATATATATACCTGCATTATATCTGTATATCTACCTGTATGTATTATCTCTCTGTACATCCGTCTGTATTAATATATATCTGTACCTCTCTCTGTATGTTTATATCTGTCTATCTAAACGCCGACACCACATCTGTATCGACGGGTAGCCTGCATAGAGCAGGTGACAGGATGGGGAGGGGAGAAGTTTCAACTTCTGCCTCTGCTCCCTGGTGGAAATTGGGAGCCAGCTGCTCAGGCCACAGGGCAGGGTGGGGACAGGAGGAAGGAGGGGGCGACGGAGGGCAGCAGAGCTTGTGCTCATCACCCATGAAGTCACCGTAGTGGCTGAGGACAGGCCTCTTGGAAATGGCCCGCTTCCACACACAGCAGCGCGGGGCTGGACCAGACCGAGGGAGGGGGGAGCGTCCGGCATCAGAGGGAATCAGGCCGCGGAGGACTTGGTCACGTCTTCGGAAACTCGGCCAGAAGCACAGTGTCCCTGGGAGGCTGCCTGAGGCTGCAGAGAATGAGCCTCCGTGCTCTGACCTGCGAACGGTTCGCTCACGTCAGAAGCCCAGGCCCTCGCCGACGGCCGCGGCTCAGCCTCCTCTGCGCAGACAGGGAATCTTTTCGAACAAAATGTTTCCAACGTGGAGCGGGCGCGTGGAGAGGCGCCGCTGGGAGGCGTGTGTCTTCTCTGGCCCTCCCCCACGTCGGGGGCGCTGCAGCTCCCATCCAGCAGGGGGTCTGGGTGCAGAGCCTCTCTGGGCCTGGGGTGCAGGGGGCAGAGGCTCCGAGCGCACAGCGAGCGAGCTTCTCCCAGCCAGCATCTCCGCGGGGAGGCGGGAGCCGAGCTTGGACCTTCGGCCGTGAGTACTTGGGGGTGGGGCGGGGGCGTGCCTCGTGCCCAGGGGGTCCGGAGGATCCAGCCCTGGGGGACCCCGGGGCTTGCTGTCCCCAGGTGATTCCCCTGACTGCTGGCTGGGAGGTCTGAGGAGGGTGCGGGCCTGGGTCTGGGGGAGGGCCCAGGTCGGCCGAGAGGAAGGCCGGCCCCATGGGAGGCAACGGAGGACCAAGGCCCCACGGGATCCTCTCTGCGCTGCGAGACCCCCGCGGAGCTGGCCAGGGTGGGTGCCCCCAGTTCCACCTCAAGGGGACGCGGAGGGGCAGGGCCTGGGTCTCAGGGCAGGAAGCTCGTGTGGGCAGAGGGGGGGGCCCGGGGCCTGAGGGGAGGCAAGGGGAGGGGAGGCAAGGGGAGGGGCGGGGGGGCCTGAGGGGAGCCTGGACCCCCAAACGGGGGTGGGGGGTGTCCCAGAGAAGCCCCCGCCCGCAGGTGGCGCTGGGAGCCGCGGGCGGGATGAGCACGTGGCGGCGCGTCCTGACTTCCTGGTACCAGCAGGGGCGGCGGCTCCAGGGGGCAGAGGGGACAATCCCGGAGGGAGGACGGAGGGGACCCGGGACCCCAGGCAGAGAGGGCCCTGTGGAGGCCGCAGGGCGGGGTGAGCTCCTGGCGGCGCGTCCTGACGTCCGGGTATCAGAGCGTCTGGGGACCTGGTACCAAGAGGGGCGGAGCCTCCAGGGGCCAGAGGGGAGGGTCCCGTGGTGCCTAGGTCAAGGTGAGAGCCCTGATGGGGGCCTGGACCCCAAAATTGCGGTGGGGGTGTCCCAGAGAGGCCCCCGCCCGCAGGTGGCGCTGGGAGCCGCGGGCGGGATGAGCACGTGGCCGCGTGTCCTGACTTCCGGGTCTCAGAGCATCTGGGGACCTGGTACCAAGAGGGGCGGAGCCTCCAGGGGGCAGAGGGGAGGGTCCCGTGGTGCCTAGGTCAAGGTGAGAGCCCTGATGGGGGCCTGGACCCCAAAATTGCGGTGGGGGTGTCCCAGAGAGGCCCGGCCCGCAGGTGGCGCTGGGAGCCGCGGGCGGGCTGAGCACGTGGCGGCGTGTCCTGACTTCCGGGTCTCAGAGCGTCTGGGGACCTGGTACCAGCAGGGGCGGCGGCTCCAGGAGGCAGAGGGGACAATCCCGGAGGGAGGACGGAGGGGACCCGGGACCCCAGGCAGAGAGGGCCCTGTGGAGGCCGCAGGGCGGGATGAGCACGTGGCCGCGTGTCCTGACGTCCGGGTCTCAGAGCGTCTGGGGACCTGGTACCAAGAGGGGCGGAGCCTCCAGGGGCCAGAGGGGAGGGTCCCGTGGTGCCTAGGTCAAGGTGAGAACCCTGATGGGGGCCTGGACCCCAAAATTGCGGTGGGGGTGTCCCAGAGAGGCCCCCGCCCGCAGGTGGCGCTGGGAGCCGCGGGCGGGATGAGCACGTGGCCGCGTGTCCTGACGTCCGGGTCTCAGAGCATCTGGGGACCTGGTACCAAGAGGGGCGGAGCCTCCAGGGGGCAGAGGGGAGGGTCCCGTGGTGCCTAGGTCAAGGTAAGAGCCCTGATGGGGGCCTGGACCCCAAAATTGCGGTGGGGGTGTCCCAGAGAAGCCCCCGCCCGCAGGTGGCCCTGGGAGCCGCGGGCGGGATGAGCACGTGGCGGCGCGTCCTGACTTCCGGGTCTCAGAGCGTCTGGGGACCTGGTACCAGCAGGGGCGGCGGCTCCAGGGGGCAGAGGGGACAATCCCGGAGGGAGGACGGAGGGGACCCGGGACCCCAGGCAGAGAGGGCCCTGTGGAGGCCGCAGGGCGGGGTGAGCTCCTGGCGGCGCGTCCTGACGTCCGGGTATCAGAGCGTCTGGGGACCTGGTACCAAGAGGGGCGGAGCCTCCAGGGGGCAGAGGGGAGGGTCCCGTGGTGCCTAGGTCAAGGTGAGAGCCCTGATGGGGGCCTGGACCCCAAAATTGCGGTGGGGGTGTCCCAGAGAGGCCCCCGCCCGCAGGTGGCGCTGGGAGCCGCGGGCGGGATGAGCACGTGGCCGCGTGTCCTGACGTCCGGGTCTCAGAGCGTCTGGGGACCTGGTACCAAGAGGGGCGGAGCCTCCAGGGGCCAGAGGGGAGGGTCCCGTGGTGCCTAGGTCAAGGTGAGAGCCCTGATGGGGGCCTGGACCCCAAAATTGCGGTGGGGGTGTCCCAGAGAGGCCCCCGCCCGCAGGTGGCGCTGGGAGCCGCGGGCGGGATGAGCACGTGGCCGCGTGTCCTGACGTCCGGGTCTCAGAGCATCTGGGGACCTGGTACCAAGAGGGGCGGAGCCTCCAGGGGGCAGAGGGGAGGGTCCCGTGGTGCCTAGGTCAAGGTGAGAGCCCTGATGGGGGCCTGGACCCCAAAATTGCGGTGGGGGTGTCCCAGAGAAGCCCCCGCCCGCAGGTGGCCCTGGGAGCCGCGGGCGGGCTGAGCACGTGGCTGCGCGTCCTGACTTCCGGGTCTCAGAGCGTCTGGGGACCTGGTACCAGCAGGGGCGGCGGCTCCAGGGGGCAGAGGGGACAATCCCGGAGGGAGGACGGAGGGGACCCGGGACCCCAGGCAGAGAGGGCCCTGTGGAGGCCGCAGGGCGGGGTGAGCTCGTGGCCGCGTGTCCTGACTTCCGGGTCTCAGAGCATCTGGGGACCTGGTACCAAGAGGGGCGGAGCCTCCAGGGGGCAGAGGGGAGGGTCCCGTGGTGCCTAGGTCAAGGTGAGAGCCCTGATGGGGGCCTGGACCCCAAAATTGCGGTGGGGGTGTCCCAGAGAGGCCCCAGCCCGCAGGTGGCGCTGGGAGCCACGTGTGGGATGAGCACGTGGCCGCGTGTCCTGACTTCCGGGTCTCAGAGCGTCTGGGGACCTGGTTCCAGGGGGGCGGGGACTCCAGGGGGCAAAGGGGCGCTCCCGGAGGGAGGACGGAGGGGACCCGGGACCCCAGACCAGAGTGGGCCCTGGGGAGGCCGCAGGGCGGGGTGAGCATGTGGCCCCGTGTCCCGACTCCCGGACATCCGGGTCTCCGAGAGCCCGGGGACCGCGTCTCAGGCGCCAGGAGGCGGGGGACCCTCAGGTGGGCCGCGAAAGGGCCCCAGGCCTGCCACGTGCTGCCTGAGTCAAGGTCGGTACCCTGAGGGAGGACTGAGGGGACCCTGGAGCCCAGGTCAGAGGGGACCTCTGAGAAGCCGGCGCTGCCGGGGGCGGGGACGCCCAGGCAGGAGGAGCACACGTGGGGTGCCCCGACTTGCACTTCTGGTCTCAGCGCGATGGGGACCTGGGGGCAGGAGCGGTTCCTCAGGTGGAGACGGGCCAGCCCAGGACCCACGGGGACTTTAGGTGGAGACCCTGGGGGAGGGTGGGGCCCTGGATCCCAGCCCGAGGGGCCCCCTCTCGGCCCCTGCCATCCCTCTGCTCCTGGGTTTCGGGTGCCACCCCCTGATGGCAGCCTTGCACTTGGACCAGGTGAGGGTCCGGGTTGCCCGCCAGGAGGCTGCTGGTGGGCAGAGGGTGGGCCGGGCTCCCTCTGGCAGTGAGGGAGGACCCGAGGGAAGACTGCAGGCCCCTGCTCCCGCAGAGCCGGGACCCACCCTCAGGAGCCCGGGCAGGGAGCCCCCCCTCCTGCCAGGTCCTGGGGGTGCCAATGCCCCGGCCAGGGGGCAGTCCGGGTCAGCAGAGGTCAGGCCAGATGTGGGGCCCATCACCCGCTTCCCTTCCTTGCGAGGAATGGCTTTCGAGGAGTTTCCCTCAGACCAGCCGTGGGGAGGATCCCGGCCGGGCTGGGGGGAAAGGGAGCAGCTGCCTGAGCCCGGGGGGTCGGGGGGAGACCACCCACCCGGGACTGGGGGGCCTCCCAGAGTCCCACCCACCCCTCCTACCAGCACTGAGGGCCCCGGGCTGTGCCACGGTCTACACCCGCGGTGCCCCTCCATTCCTCTTACAGAGTCTCCAGGAACCGGAGGTGAAGGCCCAGGTGTGAGGCCCGCGTGCTCGTGTCACAGAGCAGGAGGCCCAGGCTGTGCCAGGCATCCAGGTGAGGTGTGGGCCCCGAGTGTGGCCCCGGGGGCTCCCCATCCCAGAGCAGAGGGGACCCCACAAGGCCAAGTCACCCCATCCCCAGGGAGCCCCAGATCCACACGCTGAGCCGGCTGCACCCTGAGGAGCCACCTTGCATCCCCCTTCAGGGTCACAGGGGACAGGCCGCCCAGGAGGAGGGCTCCTGTGAGGCCCGAGAGCCCCCCTAAGGAGGAGACGTGTAGCGAGGTGGCTGCGGTGCTCAGCCCGGGCCCCTCCCCCCCTCCCTCTGTCCCAGGCCCAGGGTCCCCATCTGTCACCTGCCCACGTTCCTTTCAGCTGTTCCGCCCCGTCGTCATGCCTCCGTTTCAGCGGAAAGAGCTCTGCAAGATGCAGAAGGAACTCGAGGACCCGGCAGAGGCTCAGAGCCTGACGGAGGCCCTGCTGTTTTGGGGTGAGGAGGAGCCTGCCTCCCCCTCGAGCTCCCCCTCCTCCGTCTCCTCTTCCTCCTCGGCGCTGTTCCTGGGCCCCCTGGCTGGGGGCGCTGAGGCTGGGCCCCCCAGTCCCCCCCTGACCCCTCGAGGTGTCTGGCCCTCGCCCCCGCCCTGGAGCGAATCCGAGGATGATGCTTCCAGCAGCCACGATGGTGAGAGCCCGGGTCCCTGGCCCGACCAGGAACAAGCTGCTGCCCCCGAGCTAGGCCCGCTGCAGCAGAAGGTGGCTGACCTGGTGGGGTTCCTGCTCCTCAAGTATTGCACCAAGGAGCCCATCACCAAGGCAGAGATGCTGAGCGTGGTCCCCGGAGATGCCCAGGGCCGCTTCCCCGACGTCCTGAGCCGCGCCTCCGAGTGCCTGCTGCTGGTCTTTGGCTTGGATCTGAAGGAGGTGGACCCCGGCGAGCACACCTACGCCCTGGTCCCCACCCTGGGCCTCACCTGGGATGGGGTGCTGAGCGATCAGGAGCTGAGCCTGCCCAAGACCGGCCTCCTGGTGATCGTCCTGGGCGTGATCCTCCTGCAGGGGGACCGCGCCCCCGAGGAGGTGGTCTGGGGAGCCCTGGGCAGTCTGGGGCTGTGTGTGGGGAGCGAGCACTGCATCTATGGGGAGCCCAGGGCACTCCTCACCCAGGTGTGTGTGCAGGAGGGGTACCTGGAGTACCGCCAGGTGCCCCACAGCGACCCCGCCCGCTACGAGTTCCTCTGGGGTCCCCGGGCCCACGCGGAGACCAGCAGGTTGCAGGTCCTGGAGCATCTGTTTGGCGTTCGTGGGAGGGCTTCCAGGTCCTGCCCATCCCCAGCTGAGGAGGCCGTGAGGGAGGAGGAAGAGCGGCCCTGAGCCCGAGGGGCGGCCAGGCTCCTTGCAGGCCAGCAGCTTGTCCAGCAGCTTCGCTCTGTGTTGGAAGAGCGAGCAGGCAGCCTGCCAAGGAGCGGGGGCCGGGCGAGGGGGGCACACGGCGTGGGGCAGCCTGGGGTGCCGTTTCTTTGTGAGCACGTGGGTTTTCAGCCCTGTTTCCCTTCGTTGTGTTTCCAGTGATGATCTTTTCCTAGAAGGAGTGTCCAAGGTCGTGAGTGACGTTGCTCTCCCCCGTAGTTGTCCTTACCCAGTTCTAGAGTGAGACACATGTGCTCTTTTGTCAGAGAGATTGGGAAATGTCCCATTTTCTTTTGTGATCCCGCGCAAGAGGACGTGCAATGAGAATGGTTTTGGAAATGCGGACGTCCTTAGCCGTCGTAGAGATGGAGCATGATTTGCAGCATTAAAATTCTTCAAAGCAGTTAAGTGTCATTTCTTTTTATTTATTTTGCTTTCGTCTTTTTAGGGCCACTCCCACGGCATAGGGAGGTCCCCAGGCTAGGGGTCCAGTCGGCGCTGCAGCCGCTGGCCTACACCACAGCCCCAGCCACACGGGCTCCGCGCCTCGTCTGCGACCTCCACCACAGCTCAGGGCGATGCAGGACCCTTAACCCGATGAGCGAGGCCAGGGATCGAACCCACGTCGTCATGGATACTGGTTGGGCGGCTAACTGCTGAGCCACGACGGGAGCTCCAAGTGTTACTTCCTGTGCTCTCGTCCGTCGTTGGGTGAAAGTGAAAGGCCCACGTGTAGCGGGCTCTCTGTGGGTTATTGAGGAAAGCAGGAGACGAGGCATCTGCGTCCGTGAGACCTCTGCTCACCGGCTCATTCATTCCCAGGCTTTCGCTGAGCCTCTGCTGTCTGGGCGGCCCTATGTTCCCAGTGGGGCCACTGGCAAGTCAGGACACGGCCCTCACCTAGAATGATAGTCTGGGAGCCGCAGTGACCATAAAGACGGTGGGGAGACGCCCCCCGCCCCCCGAGTCCCACCGAGCAAGTCCAGGAAAGGGTGAGCGCCCTGGGGCAGAGAGGGAGCGCTCGGGTGGGTGTGGCCCGAGCCAGGGCAGGGTGGCGCTTGGGCAAACTGGCCGCCCACGTCGGCTGGCCCTGCCCCTTCGGGCCCCACAGGTCGCCCTTCGGTACCCTGAGCCCTTGTCACGGCCCCTCTCTCTGCCACCCTTGGTGGTCGAGTGGCACTTCCCTGTCCTGGACACCCACCGCCCCTGGACAGCCTGGGACCAGAAGGAGCATCCAGGGCCAGCCTGGCCTCTCCTCTGGTGGCCCGAGCCCGAGCCCGAGCCCGGGAGGCTCTCGAGCCTCTGCCGGGCTGTCCCGGGCCAGCGTGGGAAGGCCCTTCCCACTCTGGGCAGTGCTGGGGGAGCAGAGGGGCTGCCACTGCCCCAGCCAGGAGGTCGCCAGGGCAGCCGGTGTCAGGCCCCACCCAGACAGCGAGTTCAACCTCTGGAAGCGACTGGGTGGCAGGAGTCACACGTGGAACCGGCCTCTCCCTGAGGTCAGGCTGCCGAGATTTTGTAAAGCGTGTGCAAAGCAGCTCCGTTGATATCACACGTCTGTCTGCACGTCGGCCCCTTTCTCTAGAGACTGCCACGAAAGCCAGGTCCCCACGGGCTGAGGTGTGGGGCAAAGTGGTTTTGAACTAGCAGCCTGTCCCGGAGTTTGTGCTGTGGAGGCCGGCAGCTGCAGCCCGGATCCAATCCCCAGCCCGGGAACGTCCATGGGCCGCGGGTGTGGCCCTAAAGAGCAAACACAAAACGTCCAGGGCAGCATCTCGGCAGCGGGATTCCAGGCCAGGAGGCACTGGGGAGTCCCCGCCGAGGAGGAGAGAAAGGGGCTCCTTACACTGAAGCCGGGCGGCCCCGAGTCCCCCTGCGCCCGGGGACAGGGAGCCAGCAGCTGGGCCGGGCGGGGCCTCGGGCCAGGTCTGCGGCCTCGAGGTTCCCAGCGCTCGTGTCCCCCGCGGCCCCCCTCGGGGCCTCGGCTGCGGCCGCCACAGCGGACCCAGGGCCCCGACTTTCGGTTCCGGGGGCCGCCGCGGGCACGCCCTCCTCCCCGGTCTCGGGCCCCGCGGGCGGCGTCCGCGCCCCCCTCGGCTCCACGGGAAGCGCCTGGGCTTCGCCGCCTGTGCTGCCTGAGACCATCGCTCTTTCAAGAGGCCCGTCCCCGAGCACAGGCACCCCGGGCTCCGGGGCGCAGCCGCCAGAGGGCCCGCCACGTGACAGCCTCGGGGTGCTGAGCTCAGCCAGGAAAGGAGGAGAGACCAGAAACGTGTCACCGGACCCAGGCCCTGCAGGGAAAGCCACAGCCACCCTGCCGTGCAGACACCAGCGAGTGGCCGCGCCCTGGACACGCAGGCCTCCGGCAGGGACGGCCACCTCCACGGCTGTGCGTCTGAGGACAGGACGGAAGGGCACCCGCGCGGGCTCGGCAGGAGGAGCCGAGGCCTGACCCCGCTCATCTGTAGAAGGAGGACCCCGCGGACGCAGTGTCCCGGCACCAGCACGTGTCCCTAACCCTCGCTGCGTTCTCGTCCTCGCGGAGCCCTTCCAGGGTCTTCCGTCAGGAGTGGAGGCACATGTCTGGTCGCCAAGTGTCTACAGGCAGCTCGAGGCCTTTGGGGTGGGAGGGGTGCCCCAGGCCTTCTCCCCCGCCCCGCCACACAGAGACACCCGAGGGGACCGCAAGCGCCCAGCGCCCCAGCGCAGAGGCTCTGAACACTCGTTGGGAGCAGACAACCACTCGTGGTGCCAGGGTGCTCTTTATTGCCCTGCCCGTGCTCTGACCGCGGGAGCGCCTCTACGGGTGCTCTTCTGGGGGCCCGGCCCGAGGTGGCAGGTGTCCTGGGAAACCCCAGGGGTCAGGGCAGCCGTGGAAGGGGCTTGGGGGGTGGGGGATCTCCTGCGGGCAGGCGGCGGGTCTGGCCGCCGCGACGGGTGCCCAGGGGGCGCACAGAGGGAGCAGCTCGGGGGGCAGGCTGAGCAGCTGGGGGGGCACGGCCGCCGGGCCCACCAGGGACCCGTAAGGAGCCACCTGGGCGGGAGGCACAGTGACACAGAGCCAGGGGAACTCGACAGGCCATGCCACCTGGGCCAGGACGGGGACGAAGTGCTCGCACGTCTGGGTGCCCTTGTTCTGCATGGTGGCCGGCAGCTCGGGCACCGCGTGGGGATCCCTCCCCAGAGGGGCCGGGGGCACAGAGGCCGTCGGGGCCAGGCCGGCGAGACAGTGGGGCTCCTGCCTGGGCTCTGCAGAGAGGGCGAGGCCGCCTGGTGGCTCCATCACGGGAAAGGCCGGGGCCGGGGCCGCCGGCCTGCCGCCCTCCTGGCGCGAGGCCGATTTCACGCCCAGTCTCCTCTTCATCCTCCTCAGCAGCTGCGGGCAGTCTCTCTTAAACCAGGGGCTGCGGTAGTACTGGATCTGAGGTGCACCGTGTGCAGACACAAAGAAAGCAAGCCCCGGTCACGGGACGGTGGCGGCGGCGGGCTCGACGGCCACCTCGCGGGGCCCCTGCGCTCTCACCCCCGGCCCCAGGCCCCTCTGGAGACCGAGCGAAGGCCAAGGTCCCCAGGAGAAGCTGTGCACCAGCCTTTCCATCGTGCACGCTGCCGTTCTCGCCCCTGCCTCGCCCTCGGGAAATGCCTGACCGCGGCCACTCAGGACACGGGGCACGAGGCCCAGGGCAGGGCCTGGGAGGTTGCGGACTGGAGGTAGAAAGGCACGGTGGCTTTGGCAGGGCCCGTCAGGTGGCCACACCAGGCCCCCTTGCTGGGAGTCCCCGGCGCCCCCTGACCTCGGCAGGCACGCCTTCCACCCGCGCGCGCGCGCCAGCCCCCTTCCGTGGGCTTCGCACGCTGCTCTGGGCCAGCACGTCCCAGGGCCAGACCGGACCTGCTGCTGCCCAGGAGAGCCCCCGCTTCCCTTCCAGCCCGGGGCTGTGGCCCTCGCTGGGGGACACGCAGGCCCGGCGCTTCCAGGTCCTCTCCTTCCCCAGAGGGGCGGAGCTGCAAGCGCCCTGCAGCTGGGCACACATGCCAGCTGCCCAGGGTGGCGCCTGCCTTGGTGGCTTGCGAAAGGCTCACCGGGGAGAGGGAGGTCCCAGCACCCTCCCGCAGCGATGCAAACCCCGGAGAAACCCAAGGCAGAAACCCAGAAGCCTCCGGCCCTCGTCCTCTGCGCCCTGGGCACCCGCAGCAGCGCCCGCCCCCGCCACCCCGCCGGGCCCCACCTGCCGCTGCCTCCCAGCTCTCCCGCCACGCCCGGCCTGGCTCCGCTGCGGGCCGGCCCTGGGCTGGTCCCCCCCCTCCCCAACTGCCCCCCGAGGCCCCCCTCCCCCGTACCTTGCTGAGGATGGAGATGGGCCTCCCCTCGTGGAGGAAGCTGGTCCGGCAGACGGACGTGTGCACGTCCTGCCGCGTTTTACTGAACCCGTAGAGGTTGAGCTGGCGGGCGAAACTCTTGATGGAGTCCGTCTGGAAGACCTTGGCCCGGCCGGCCCGCTCCAAGACCTCCCTCTGGAACAGCTTCTCGTTGATGCCTATGCAGGCCCCGTCCTCGTCCCACCAGATGGACGTGAACTCGTCACTGTTGACGATCCTCCACAGCTTCTCGGGGAAGGGGAGGGAGAGCAGGCTGGCCTCCCCCTGGGACGGGGCCCTGCCGACGGCGGGCGGCCTCGTGAACAAAGGCTCTTCCATCAGAGCCTGGAAAGCAGCCTCCTCGAGGAGCAGCCTGAGGTCCGGGCGCCCGGCCGGCCCCGGAGGGCCCAGCGCCAGCCCGGCCTCGGCCTCCGGGGGAGCCCAGCTCGCCGAGCCGAGGGCCGGGGCGCCTGTGGCGGGAGGAGGAGGCGGCCGGCCGGCCGCGGGGCCCTCCTCGTCTCCAGCCATGCGCAGAGGCCGTGTGTCCCGCCTGCGTGCGGCCGGGACACTGCAGGGTGGCCAGCAGCACCCCGGGCTCACAATGCCTCTCGGCCTGTCATAAAGGGATGGTTGCTCGGGGCGCTGACATCACGGCCGGCCGGCCAGTGACCTAACAAGGGGCCAGGCGCCACACGGGCGGGTCCCCGTGTCAGCATGCCGTGCCCCGCCCGGTCCCTGCAGCGGCCCGGGGACACTCGTGCACGGGTGCGACGCCGCAGCCCGAGCGCTGCTGCTGCACACCGGGCCCGGCCTTCTCGTCCTGCAGCTCCGGGGCCAGGCAGATGCACACGGCCGGACGTCGGGCCGACGAGGTCCGAGCTGCCCTCCGAGGCCACGGGCCTCGACGGCCCCGAACAGCAGCCGTGCTTCCCGGCTCGGGAGCACGGCCAGCTCGGGTTTCCACCGTCCCCCACCCCCATTGCCTCTGCACCGTCACGGGCCTGCAAACCCCAGTGCCCGGCCCAGTGGGGAGAGCCAGGGCCGGGCCAGGAGAGGCCGAGGCTGGCCCCGCAGCCCCGCCGTCCCCCTGCTGCGGGGCTCGCCTGGAGCCTCCGCTGCCTCCCGCGGGTAACTGGATATTCCTAGAGCACCTGCTTCCCCAGGTCCTGAGACCTCGAGGAACGCCCAGCAGGGGCCACGGTTCCCGACACTTTCCTCAGAGCTCCTGTGGTTCCGGAGAAGGGCGAGGGGTCTCGCAGCAAGTCTGAGCGCTGCGGAGCGAAGAACCGATCCACCGCTGGCCTTTGGGCACCAGTGGGACTCCTTCCATCACCAGCAAGGGGTGTGCCTCCTGCCCGATGGCTGCAAACCATGGACGCCCCCTGGCTGAAGTGTCTGAGAGACAGCTAGGGCACGCGGCACAGAAACCGCGGTGTCTTCCGGAGCCGTGAGCGGTGCACAGCGCCGACGGGACGGGGCGATGCCTCAGGCCCAGCGGAAAGCTGCGTTCTGTCGTAGACAGTCTGGGATCCGAGAGCAGCCCGTATTCATGTCCAAACTGCCCCTTAGGACTCCTTAGACAAGCTCACCCACCCCGCACCCTCGGCTGGCCGTGGCCATCAGGGTTCCCTTCAGGGGAAAGGAAGAAAAATCTGTGCGAGAGGAGAGAGAGCAACACCTTCCATGTCCTTTGCTTGCAGAGCGCAGCGCAAGTTCTGTTGTGGGTCCATTGGTGCAGGCAGTCACAGCCCTGCCCTGGAACCCTGGAACCTGCCCACTTAGCCCACATTCCCCTGCATTTGTTCTGTCAGACCAGTGGGTCAGGCCACACCAAGGAACCTGGAGCTTTTAGCTCAGAGGGTCAGTGAAAATTGAGCCACCTCCTATTACCCCTCTGCAGACTCATGCCCTAGGCTACTCTCACCTTCCTGAGTTCTTTGTGTATAGAGTCCTGCCACCTACCCCAGCTCTAAGACCTGGATTTCTGTGCAATCCCCCCCATTTCCCCCCACCTTGAGTCCTTACCTTGAAACACTTGGGGTTCGCCACCAAATTCCAGCCACCCGATTACTGTCCTAGTACTGAGGGCCGCCCCGTTACCATGTCATCAGCCATCCCTGAGGCGAACATTCATCCATTGTTCCCTGTTCTTCCCTGCAGGGTCTGTCTGGTTTTGGTGCCCCTGTCATAGCAAGACAGTTCAACCAGCAGCATTGTCCCTTGTCACAAAACCTTTGTGAGCTAAGAATATAATTCTGCTTATAAAAATATGGGCAAAACCCCACGGGATCCTCAGGAATCTGTTCCAAAATTCAGTTCCCTGTCACAGCACAGAATACGTCCATTTGGATGCTTGGAGCTTTCAAAGTCATCATGTTCATGTCAATGCCTGGAAAACGATACATAATTTAGACATTACTGGTGTTTTTAAAAATGTGTATTTCAAAGCCACGCAGATTCTAACTTAGTAACTGGTGAGATGAAACACACTGGATGAAACGATGAAATCGCTTCAAAAAGTGTCACAAAGAGAACTACCAACAATGATCACGGGACTTGCAGATGCACTAAAACTCTGCCCAAAGAGTGGCCTCAGCAAAAAAAATGTTAGAGTAAGAACCTGCTAATATCTCTCCTTCACAAAAGCCGTGAGCAAACTGCAAAACTGCAGGAATCGGGAATGAAAGAGGGACACATCACTAATACCCTTCCAGGAAAATGAAGGGTGAGAAGAGAGCTCCATGAACAACGCGCTAGCAAATTAGATGAGATAGATGAAAAGGACAACTTCCTAGAAAGATACAAACTAGAAAAACTGATTTAAAAGAAATAGAGGAGTTCCCGTCGTGGCGCAGTGGTTAACGAATCCGACTAGGAACCACGAGGTTGTGGGTTTGATCCCTGGCCTCGCTCAGTGGGTTAAGGATCCAGCGTTGCCATGAGCTGTGGTGTAGGTTGCAGACACGGCTCAGATCCTACGTGGCTGTGGCTCTGGCGTAGGCCGGCAGCTACAACTCCGATTGGGCCCCTAGCCTGGGAACCTCCATATGCCACAGGAGCGGCCCTAGAAAAGGCAAAAAGACAATAAATAAATAAATAAATAAATAAAATACAAAGAAATAGAAAATCTGTGTAGACCTATACCATGTAAAGGGCTTGCATTAGTCACCAAACCCTTGCACCCAAGAAAAGCCTCAAACCATATGGCTTTACTGGGTACCTGTACCGAATGTTTCGAGAGATAGATGAAAAGGCAACACTTCCTACTTCATTCTAGCAGGCTGGTACCATCCTGACAACTAATCCAGGTAAAGAGAACACAGGAAAAGAAAGTACAGATCCCTACCTCTTATGAACACAGATGCAAAAATCCTCAACCAGATACTCTCAAGATGAATCCAGCAGCCTAAATAAAGGATTACACGCTATGACCAACGGGGATTTATCCCATGAATGCAAGGTTGTATCAACTTAGGAAAAGCAATCAATAGAACGTACGGTCATCTCCAAAGTCAACATAAAACACCCCTCTGTGATAGTAACACTCACCAAACTGACAGGAGGTACGGTAGGCTGAAAAACGGCTCCCTAGATCCATCAGCACCCCAAACCTTGGAACCTATGGATACTGTCGTCTACATCAAATGCTTTGCAGGTGTCATTAAGACTCTTGAGATGGGAAGATTACCCTTGATGATTTAAATGGGCTCTAAAGTCAATGCCATGTATCTTCATCCGAGGTCTATTTGACATGCACAGAGGAGGAAAAGGACATGTGACTACACGCAGAGAGCTGTTTAAGATGCTGGCCTTGGTGACAGGAGGAATGCAGCCGCAAGATAAGGGATGCCCTCGGGCGCAAGAAGCTACAAGAAACAAGGAACGGATCCTTTCTTAGAGCCTCTGGAGGGAGGGAATCCTGCTGACACCTGGTCTTCAGCCGGGTGAGGCAGATTTTCATACTTCCGGCCTCTAGGCCTGGGAAAGCAGAAAGGAGCGTTGTGTTAAGCCATCAAGTGTGTGGTAATTTATCACATCGGCCAAAATAAAGTCATATAAAGGACATTTCTCAACCTGATAAAGGACACCTATGAAACACCCAGAGATAAAATAATAGTTAACACTGAAGGAGTGAAAGTGCTTCTTTCCCATGTAAGATAAGGAACAAATGAAGAATGTGCACTCTTACCGGCTCGGTTCAGCACGCTGGTAGAAGGCCTAGTCATGGCATCTGTTGTGCATTTGTGTGTGTTTTGTTTTGCTTCTTTTTGTTCTGACTCCAGACAGATACGGAATTTTCCCTGAGACCTGTAGTGACCACTAAGCTATAATGACAGAGACTTCCATCACAACACACGACCGCAAACACAGTCTTTACTAAAACAGTATAGAAAAGTCATTGAACAAGCAGTCTACAACCCACAACAAGCAACAACCGATCCCGGGGCGGGGGGGGGGGGAGGGAATACAACTGCCAGAGCTACAAAATTCAAAATGGCCAGATTTCAACAAAAAGTTGAGGCAAGCAACGAAAAAAGAAACCATGGCTCATTCACACACACACACACAAAGAAATGACCAGAAATGGCCCCTAAGGAAGCCCAGACATTTGAACAGAGACTTCAGATCAACTCTCCTAAGAACGCACAAAACTAAAGGAAACCATGGCCAAAGAACTCAAGGAATCCAGGAGAAAGATGTCCTGCCAGATAGGGATTCTCAGTAAAGAGAAACAGAATGGAGCCAAATGGAAACTCTGGAGCTGGAAAGTACAATAACAGAAAGGAAAAGTCACTAGAGAGAGGTTCAACCGCAGATTTGAAAGCAGAAGAAAAAAGTATCAAGCCCATTAAAATGATCCAATCTGAGGAGCAGAAAGAAGGAAGACAATGAAGAAAAGCAAACAGAGAGAGAGGGAGAGGGAGAGGGAGAGCAATTCAACCTGCACGAGGGATGCACAAGAAGATCAACAGCCAACTTCTCGCCAGAAATCCTGGAGTCCAGGAGGCAGTAAGATGACATCTCTCCAAGGCTGAAAGAAACCCCGTCAACAAAGAATTCTAAATCCAGCAAAACTATCCTTCCAAAGGGGAGAAGCTAAACCGTTGCCAGACAAGCGAAAACCAAGAGAGTTCACGGCTAATAGACCTGCCCTACAAGAAATGCTAGCAGGAGTCTTTTAGGCTGTATTTAAGGGATACTAGAGAAGAACCTGGGGCCGTATAAAGAGGCAAAGAACACTGGCAAAACCAGCTGCACAGGTAGATAGAAGAGCCAGGCTAATTGTGCGTTTAGTTTCTAACTCCCCCCTTCCCCCTATACGATTTAAAAGACAAATGTAGGGAGTTCCTGTTGTGGCTCAGCCGTTAAGAACCCAACATAGCACCCATGAGGATTGGGTTCGATCCCTAGCCTCGCCCAGTGGGTTGAGGATCCGGCATTGCCATGAGAGCTGTGGTGTAGACTGCAGATGCAGCTCGGATCCGGTGTTTCTGTGGCTGTGACTGTGGTATAGGCCAGCAGCTGTGGCTCCGATTTGACCCCTAGCTTGGGAACTTCCATATGCCACAGGTATGATCCTAAAAAGGAAAAAAAGGGGGGGGGGGCAAATGCATAACACAAAAATGATGTCTCTGTATTCATGTGCACACAATGTATAAAGTGTACTTTGTGACAGTGACAGCACAGGGGTTGGGTAGAGCTGAATAGGACCAGAATTTCTGTGTATTGTTGAAGGCAATTTGGGATTAACTCAAATTGGTGTATCATCAATTTAAGACGTCTGCGGTGATTTCTACAGTAATCGCTAAGAAAGTAAATGAAACGTATACAGAAGAGGAAATGAGAAGTGAAAGTGGCACATGACGACACGTAAATTAACCATAAAAGACAGTAATAAAGTACGTGAGAAACAAAAATCATACCATATGTATGGAAAACTAATCGCAAAAATTGCAGAAATAAGTTCCAAACGTGGAATATTATTCAGCCGTGAAAATATATTTGTCTTCCTTTTTATGGCTGCACCCACGGCATCTGGAAGTTCCTGGGCCAAGGATGGGATCTGAGCCATAGCTGCAGCACGGGACTCTTTAACCCAGTACGCTGGGCCGGGGATCAAATGTCTGCCTCTGTGGTGCCTCCAAGGCACTGCGGTCAGATTTTTAACCCACTGTACCACAGTGGCAACTTGGAGCCTGTACCATGGGATGTCACCTATATGTGGAATCTAAAAAATTCAACAAACTAGTGAAGGTAAAACCTAAAAGAAGTGGACTCACAGATACAGAGAACCAAGTAGTGGTTACCAGTGGGGAGAGGGAAGGGGAGAGGGGAAACATGGGGTAGGGGGGTCAGAGCTACAAGCTCTTAGCTAGAAAATAAGTTACAAGAGGGAATAGAGCCAGTATTTTATAATAACTAGAAATGGAGTATAACCTTTAAAATTGTGGGTCACTATATTATACACCTATAACGTGTATGATATTATATAGCAACTATACCTCCCTTCAAAATGAGTTTTCTGGAGATTCCACCATGGCTCAGCGGAAAAGATGCCCACTAGGAACCATAAGGAGGCGCATTCGATCCATGGCCTCAATCAGTGGGTTAAGGATCCAGCGTTGCCATGAGCTATGGTGTAGGTGGCAGATGTGGCGCGGGTCCCGCGTTGCTGTGGCTGTGCCATAGGCTGGCAGATGCAGTTCCGAATCGACCCCTAGCCCAGGAACTTCCATATGCCTCTGGTGTGGCCCTAAACACACACACACACACACACACACACACAGAGAGAAAGGAAAGAAAAGAAAAGAAAAGAAAAAAATTCCGTTTTCTGAATCAGTTCTGGCATTTCTAGAATCAATTCTCTAGTCTGATTAGATTTCAAGCTGCTAATTACTTGTAGTAAAGTGACTACCGATAATTCATGGCCATAGAGTTATGCAAAATATCCTAATCAACCACTTATAAGAAGTGCTGGTTAATAACAAAAATTGAAATCAAATCAAATCTTAAGAAAAAGAAGTGCTGGGTGATTGTGTATATGACACTTTGGAACATGTTGGGAACCCTAACAGATGGGATGGGATTTCTGGTTGCTCCCAGTGTTTCTGGAGAGCGTGGTGAAAGAAAAGGATGAGCTCGGTTTACAGTAAAAGACCGGAAAGATTCTGTATGTTCCCCTACGGAGACACCTGTCTCCTGTAGATACAGGGTTGAGATCACTACGAACCAAATGCAAAAACTGATCCTGCAATTGGCTGAATTACAACAGACGTTGATTTCAGACTTGAGGAGGGTGTTTTCTGTTTTCTGTTAAAGTGAGGGCACTGCCTGGGAAAAAATGGGATCCTGCAACTTGGGATGGAGAAGACCCCGCTGAAGCCGGGGACATGGGGCCTGTTAAGGCGGGTGAGTCTTCTTTGCCAGTGGAAGCAGCCTCCTAATCCCCAGCAGAACTGCTTTCCCAGGTAAAGGTAGATCAGCAGAAATTAGTCACTAAGCCTAGATTCTGCACTTAATATTGCAGCTCGAGGAATTACACAGGGCTCTTCATTGTCTGGTCGGTCAGCTAGAATATGGAGCAAAAGTTGGCCCAGAGTGGGTGAGTTGGAAATGCCAGACCTGCCTTAGTTTAATATAAAGGACAGTGATAGACAACTAGGTCCTACTGTACAGCACAGGGAACTATATCCAATCACTTGTGATAGAACATGATGGAAGATGCTATGAGAAAAAATCACACACACACACACACACACATATATATACACACACACATACAATTGGGTCACTTTGCTATACAGCAGAACTTAGAACTTTAATTTAAAAAATTAAGGAAGTATAACGGAAGGCACTCAAAGGTTAAGGGAGATTTGGATGTTGCTGGGGATTTGTCATTTAAGACCTATCCACCCCCACTGGCCGAGTTCGGAAGAGGGGCCTCCCACCAATACGGTGAGAGACAGATTTGTGAGAGGAGCCTCAGCATCCGTGAAGAGCTCTGTGGTTGCTCCTCTTTGCAGGCCAGAACTCCCAGTAGGAACTGCAGTCACTGAACTGGGACACCTAAATGCAATGGGAGGAACTGGACCCTGGGAGGGCAGGAGCCAAGTGGCAACACACAACGGCCAAAGGCAAGGGGGGCCTGGTTACAGTCGTGGACAGCAGAGCCAAAGCACTAATCAGAAGAGTCTGACCTGTGCGGTCCATGGCTTTGTCTAGCTGTTCATGATGTTCCTGGAAGTAAAAGAGTCAGGAAGCTCAGTAAATTCTTACCTGGTCCGTGCAGGCAGAACTGTTCTAGGTCGAATGCACAAAAGGTGAATCTGAATCATAAAAACAGAGAGGCCCAGTCCCTTGATCCCAGACTTGAGCCATTCAACCTCTTAGAAGAAAACACAGAGGGACATTTTCAGGACCTTGCATTTCATACATGGATTCTTAGATATGACAACAGATGCATGAACAAACAAACAAAAAAAAAATGGGTGAACCTCAAAAGTATTATGCTAAGAGGAGGAAACCAGTCACAAAAGACCACATGTTATGATTCCATGTATATGAAATGTCCAGAATAGGGAAATCTATGGAGGAGGAAAGAAGATTAATGGTTACCTAATGCTGGGGTGGGTTGGGGCAGGTGGTGGTAGATATTTAGAGTACGTCTGTCAATATGCATCCCCCTTGGTTGTTACTGGTGTGATGAAGATGTTCTAAAATTGTGATTAAACCCAGACACCTATGGTGAATTAATCTTTGACGAAGGAGGCAAGGATATAAAATGGGAAAAAGACAGTCTGTTCGGCAAATGGGGCTGGGAAAACTGGTCAGCCAATGTAAATCAATGAAACTGGAACACACCCTCACACCATGCACAAGGATAAACTCAAAATGGCTTAAAGAGTTAAACATAGGACAAGACACCATCCAACTCCTGGAAGAGAACATAGGCAAGACATTCTCTGACATCAACCTTACAAATGTTTTCTCAGGTCAGTCTCCCGAGGCAACAGAAGTAAAAGCAAAAATAAACCAACGGGACCTAATCAAACTGACAAAGGAAACCAAAAAGAAAAAAAAAAAAAAGACAACTTACAGAATGGGAGAAAATAGTTTCCAATGATGCAACGGACAAGGGCTTAATCTCTAAAATATACAAATAGCTTATACAACTCAACAGCAAAAAAGCCAACAACCCAATGGAAAACTGGGCAAAAGACCTGAATAGACATTTCTCCAAAGAAGATATACAGATGAACAAGAAACACATGAAAAAATGCTCAATATCACTAATTAGAGAAATGCAAATCAAAACTACTCTGAGGTACCACCTTGCACCAGTCAGAATGGCCATCATTAATAAGTCCACAAATAACAAATGCTGGAGGGGGTGTGGAGAAAAGGGAACCCTCCTGCACTGTTGGTGGGAATGTAAGCTGGTACAACCACTATGGAGAACAGTATGGAGTTGCCTTAGAAAACTATACATAGAACTACCACATGACCCAGCAATCCCATTCTTGGGCATCTATCCAGACAAAACTTTCCTTGAAAAAGACACATGCGCCTGCATGTTCTTTGCACCACTATTCACAATAGCCAGGACATGGAAACAACCCAAATGTCCATCCACAGATGATTGGATTAGGAAGAAGTGGTATATACACACAATGGAATACTACTCAGCCATAAAAAGAACAAAATAATGCCATTTGCAGCACCATGGATGGGACGAGAGACTCTCATCCTGAGTGAAGTAAGTCAGAAAGAGAAAGACAAATACCATATGATATCACTTCTATCTGGAATTTAATATATGGCACAAAGGAACCTTTCCACAGAAAATAAATTCATGGACATGGAGAACAGACTTGTGGTTGCCAAGGAGGAGGACTGGGAACCTGGGGTTCATAGATGCAAACTATGGCCTTTGGAATGGATAAGCAATGAGATCCTGCTGTTTAGCACTGGGAACTATATCTAGTCACTTAAGGTGGAGCATGATAATGTGAGAAAAAAAGAATGTATATATGTGCATGTGTGACTGGGTCCCCTTGCTGTGCAGTAGAAAATGGACAGAACACTGCAAACCAGCCACAATGGAAAAAAATGGAAATCATTAATAATACTGAGTAAATAAGTAAATCATGGCCAAGGTGGACTTATCCCAGATAGGCAGTTGTTTTAACATCTGAAAACCCATGAATGCAATGCATTATATTAAGAGAATAAAGGACAGAAACCACACAATTCCCTCAACAGCTACAGAAAAAAAGCATCTGGGGAAGGAAACCCAACACGCTGTTATGATCAAAAATAGTCAACGAACTAAGAATAGAAGAAAACTCTCTCAGCCCGGCAAGGGCATCTATAAAAAAGGTAACGGCAAACATCCTACTTCTTATGAAGTCGCACGGAATTATATACTTAAAAGGGGGGGGAGAGTCAATGTTCTGGAATGGAAAATCTATGTCAGTAAAATCGCCAGGTCAGTTGTTCACCTCGGTCTTGTGGGTGGTAGTTCTGACTGGCAGAGGCAAAGAGAGCAGCTGCCAGAACTTACCCCTTGCCCGCCTGGAGAGCACCTGAACTTGGCAGTTCCAGTTACCTTGGGCTTGTCCTCTCCCAGGCTTAATGGCTGCATCTATTTCCCAGAGCTTTCCTAATGGGAGGGCGAGGGCTGGCTCTCCCCTTTTCTCCCTCGGCCCCTCCCCTCCACCTCCTGTTGGCCACAGGTACCACCCACCTGGCCCCTGCCAGCATCTACATTTGCGTGATCCTTTTGTCTTGCCCTGTGCCACGCACACGCGCACCGTATGGTCTGAGCCCAGAACAACCCTACCAGGTTTTGCACTGACGTTTCCTCCACACGTGGTGACCTTCCTCGATGTCTGCTATTGTTCCCTGTTCCAGGACGCCTCCTCCCAGCCTGCCATTCCTATCACTCTCACCTTCCATCTCTCAGCTGAACAGGTCACTCAGACCTGAGTCGGCAAATCCCACCCCGGCCTCTGCCCTTGGTATTTGCCTGCTGTTCCGGGAACTCCTCTAGACTCTAATCCCGGGCCCTGTCTCACTGCCTGCTCCCCGCTTAGTCTCCCGTATACAGTAGATGGTTCAGATCTAACAGGCTGACATTCCCACTTGTAAAATGCCACTTCTCCCTCCCACTAGAATAGGCTAGACCACAGAGTCCATGTGCAGAGCAGAAAAATCACTCTTAGTTAGTTAGTTAGTTAGTTAGTTGCCTGTCTCCACTGGAGAAACCACCCGGAGAGCAGGAGAAAACCACGTACAGAGCTTTGGGGGCCGGGCGGGCAGGGCATGTGAAATAGAAGTTTTAACTTCCTTTCTCTTTGAAACCAGTAGGAACAATTCTCCTCCGTGGTCCTCGTGGCTATGCAGCCACAAAAAAGTTGCTCCTTAAGAGTGAGTGAAATCACGCTCCTAAGGACTCGAGAACAGCCCTTGCCGAGTGGGCGAGCTCACACCCAACCGAGCTTCCAAAAAGCCTCCACGAGGGCAATCTCGCTGGATTACCCCGACTTTTGAAGACCCGTGGACTCTGCAGTTCACCAAGTCCCAGACCAAGAAAGGCAGAGGAGCGAAGCAGGGCCAGGGGCGGTGAGCGCGTGGTGACCTGCCCTCCCCCCCAGGAGCTGGTTGATATGCAGATTGTCGCTGGGTGGGGCTGAGACCCGGCGTTCTATCCTGCCCCCGCCTGATCTGGTTGCTTCTGGTTCCGAACCACTTTTGTGGGCGACAGAGTGGAAGAGAAGTCAGACTGGTGACAGCTGAACCCAGACGAAGCAACTCTGGGTCCTTCCAGACGAGGGCTGGTGGGGCCGGGTCGGGGGCGCAGTTGAGACAGAGCAGCCAGAGGGGTCCTTGGGCTCCCTCCAGGCAGATGCGGGGCGCACCCTGGTGGTCCCTGAGAAGGCGCGGGATTGGATCCTGCGGCCCTGAGCCCCAGTCCCTGCCACTTTTGGCTCCTTCCTCCTTAACGATCCACCAAAGGGTGGGGACAGCCCTGGCACCGGGCGCCGAGTGCAGGCACGTGTCAGCGTGCCGTCGCGGGCAGGGGTGGACGTGGGCTGTGGCTGGCTTGTGACCTCCCCGGGATGTCCTTCCCCGAAGGGCTAGAGACACGAGTGGGGTCGTCGTTCAGGGACGCCCTGGGGAGCACAGAGGAGGGTCCCTCGCCCCTCCCCCGTCCCCAGTCTGGGGTCCTCCAGGGGACCCCGCCCGGGTCCACTCCGGGGTGGGGGGCCGCAGCGCCTGCCGGGTCTCTCTCAACCCTAAGCGCCTTGGATTCCGACCGGCCAAGGGCAGAGCCTCCCCGCCGCACCCCCACGGAAGGGCGAGACCTCGGGTCTCTGCCAGACCCGCCCGCAAGCCCTGAGCCCCGGGCGCTCGCGGCAGTGCGCAGGCGCCGCCGCGAAGGCTGGCCCGAGAACTTTCCTCCCTGTGGGGGCACCTCTCCACGCGGGCAGGTGGCAGCCGCGCCGCTCCGGT
Organism: Phacochoerus africanus; assembly: GCF_016906955.1. Classification (NCBI taxonomy): domain Eukaryota; kingdom Metazoa; phylum Chordata; class Mammalia; order Artiodactyla; family Suidae; genus Phacochoerus; species Phacochoerus africanus. Next base: position 130,094,556 of record NC_062560.1, read on the forward strand.
CGCCGACCGTCCTCAGGGCCCCGCGGAGCCCGCTCGGCGGGACCATGCGGGCTGTGGTGTCCCCGGCGACCAAGGCCATCTTCGCGGCTCTGCTCCTCTGGGCTGGGCTGCTCATCCTCTACGTGATCCTGTGGTACATTTGCCGGGACGTGGACAACGACTACATCTGAAGCAGGTGAAGCGCTGCCTCGGCCCCTCCCGGGGTGGGGCCACCCCGCGTCGCCACCCCCGCGACCCCGAGTTCCTTCCTGGGAACCCGCGTCCCTTCCCAGGAGCCCGCGCTCCTCCTGGGGAGTCTGTGTTCCTCTCCTGGACCCCACCCTCCCTGCCAGTTCCGCCTCCCTCCCCGCACCCTCGGACCCCGCGCTTCTGGCGCTTCTTGGAACCGAGACCCCGGCACGAGGACCCGCGCCCTTCTCTTGGACTCCGAGTCCCAGATTCCGTGCCCAGGGCCCCATCCCCAAGCGCCACCTCTGGCCCCGCGCCCCTCTGACCCTGTGCCCTTCTCTTACACTCCGCATCCCTTTCCTGGATCCCCCGTGCCCTCCCTGGACCCTCGGAGTCCTCTGCAAATGCCCAGGACCCTGTGCTCCTCCTAAGACCCTGCCGCTCTCCTGATCCTGCCTCCTCTCGCAGCTCCCGCTCCCTCCTCCTCGGAGCCCTCTTCCCTCCCCCCAGCGCTGAGACCCTCTCCCCACCTGCAGTCAGTCTCTGCCCCCAGGCCCAGAGCCCCCTCTCCCCGACCCTCCCAGGACCCCTGGCCTTCTCCCAGGCTCCTGCCCTTCTTGGGAATTCTGCCCCCACCAACCCCCTTCCCCCAGCACCAGCTCCCCTTTCCAGCTGCAGGCAGGTGCTCAGGCTCAGGTCACTGCCCTTCTCCTGCTCTGCCATTGGGTTCTGTGTCTGAGCAGCAGGTGACTAAAGGCCAGTCAGGCCTCCTGCAGCCCTGTCCCCCGCTGTAGGCTTTCCACACACCCCCCGCCCAACCTGTTCCTGGCATGGAGGTGCTTTCCTCTCTCCCACAAGTAGAATGGACCCCTGGGTGCTTGAGCCTACAAATTCGCAAGCAGATAGCACTGTGACTTGTCCCTCCTGTTCCTTGAATAAGGTCCAGCGCCACAAAGAAGTCCCTGGCATTGGGGTCAGGCAGTGCCCTGGAGATAAAATCTTTTGGTGGATAGAGGCTGGATGGACCACGCTCGGTAGATCAACCGCTGCTGGTTTTGCTTTTCGAAGGGGCCGGTCCCTCTGTGGGCAGATGGTTAGTTGGAACTAGACCAGGTGGACCCTGGGAGTGTCATCCACTAAGCCTGCTTTGGGACAGGAAGGTTGGGACGTGGGCAGGGAGTGCAGGGTGCCGCCTTTTTGTGGCCTTGGCATCATTGGGACGTGAAGGTGGACCCTGAGCACACAGTGGAGCAGACACCTAACGTGAGCTCAGCCCAGATGCTTCCTGCAGAGGCCAAGGGTAGCCAGCAGGGGAAACAGTCCCAGGGGAAGGAACCCCACCATCTCTGCTGGACCGCCCCAATGGGCGTGTGTAGGGCGGGGCTGGTGCAGGATGCTGGGGCTGCAGTTCTGGAGTCACCCAAACCTGGATTCACATTCCAGCCCAGCTGCTTACTAGCTGTGCGATTGGGCAGGTTACATCTCTGAGCAGCTGCGATTTCATCTGGAAAAGGGAGTCAATGATGGTATCAGGCTCCTTGAGAGGATTCCACAAACTAGTGTTTTGTGGCTGATAAACAGTCTTGTACACAGGAAATCTCCACTTAGAGGTGGTAAATCCTTGTAGACAGCCAACCACCTTCTAAGGAGAACCTTTTGTTTTACTTATTTTTGAGGCATCATTACATAGAGTAAAATCTGCCATTTTCAGTGTACAGGTCTGAGTGTTGAGAAGTATATGCAGCCGTGTATGTAACCGCCACCGCAGTCGAGACAGAAGTCCCTTCTACTGATAACCTGTTATGAAAAAGGTTTTCCTTTCAGTGTTTTTCAATCTGAGAGAAACACATCTAAAACTGATTTGGGGAGTTCCCTGGTGGCTCAGCAGGTTAAGGATCTGGTGTGGTGACTGCTGTGGTGAGGGTTTGATGCCTGGCCTGGGAACTTCCGCATGCCATGGGTGCGGCCAAAAAAAAAACAAAAAACAAAAAACAACACCAACAACTCGTTTTGAAGAAGCGTGGGCAATATTCACTTCTATTTGTATTCAATATGAATATTCACTACTTGTTTAATGTTTCGGTGGTTTAAGATTGGCGTGGTACTGGTGCACCGCCCACCCAAATACTTCATTACTGTTTCTGCTGATATTCATGATACTTTCCAAGGAGGTTGTTTTTTTCTATTACCCAAGCAATAAATAGACTGCTTGCAAAAAACATCATATAGCCCAGAAGCGAAAGGAGCAGTCATTCCACGCGCCTCCTCCCACCCCCCGCCCCCCATCTTCCTCCCCGGGCAGGGGGCGTGTGAACTCAGGTTCCTCTGCTTCCTGCCTTTCTTTGTGCCTCCGCCCCCCCCCCCCACACACACAGACACACACACACAGAGCGCTGTTTATTTTCTTTATATTGAATGGGATTCTACTGTGGATTTCAGATTCCGAAGCAGAAGGAAGCCTCCCAGGGACGCACGGGAGCCCTGCTCCCCCCTCCCCTCGCAAGGCGCTCAGGCAGGACTCACAAAGGGATGCCCTCGAACCGGGTCTGTGAGCCCTTTGTGTGGAGCTGCTTCTGTGAGATCCTCTGACGAAAGGTGCTACATGAAGTGCAAAGACTATTTTTAAGAGGCAGGTGGAAAGCCCTGGGCATTTGCGTAGAGGCCAGAGGCAGGGGCGGGTCCACATTGCCGGGTGTCCCACTTGTGCTCCTTCCCCACCCCCGCCGGGGATGGCAGCCCGCACAGTCCTGTTGTTTTGCCCCTTAGGCTGCTGGGTGGCGCCCAGAGTCACTGCCCAGAAGCCCTGCTGATGTCGGCTGGTTTGGAACTGGAGACTTCCTCCCTTTATCTATAAGAAAGCCCAGAGCCTATCTCAGGGGTAGGGGTTGTCTCGGTGCTTCTAGAAAGTTCCTTGTCAGCAGCGTGGAGGAGGGGTTGGGAGGTCTTGGGACTGCAGAGACCAGTTCGAAGGCCAGAAAGAATGAGGGCCTTAATTTGGACAGTGGCCACGGGAGGAAGAGGGGTAGGGACGTTTCTGAGATGGAGTTGGTGGACCTCGGGCTGTGGATGAGTGGGGAGGCGCGGGCCCTGGAGTGGGTGGGGAGGACCAGAGGGCAAGCAGAGCTGACACTGTTCTGTCCAGCCTGGCAGAGTCAGAGGCCCGTGGTGCCATTAAAATATCCGTGGCGCCCACTGGACTCAGAGGGGTCCCTAGGCCACCATTACAGGCCCTGCCCTGCCTGGTCCCCGATAACACTGCCGCCTTGATCTCTCCTTCCTCTCATCCTGCCCCTCGACACGGACCGCTGTCTAACCAGGGGCCAGGCTCCCAGACAGAGCTCGGAAAACGATAGCCCTGTAGGCTTGCTTTCTGCAGAGGCCACTTGGCTGCGTTTGCACTGGTTGAAGTTCTTGTGCCCACCGATGGGGTCTGCCTAGTGCCCATGGCGCATTGACCAGAATCGGTGTGAGGTCAGCTTGCGTAGACAGAGTCCTGCCCAACTATCCAGACCAGAGCTGCCTCCCCCCTCCCCTGCCCCATCTCAGCTTAAAGAGCAGCCCCTGAGCAAATCCCAGTCACATATCCAAGCCCTGGGGTTGGAAGGGGATCATGCCGATTTCCTTCCCTCTACATCCTCCTGAAGAATGAGCTCCTGCCCTGCAGCACGGAACGGGGCATAGGAATCCCTGGAGCAGGTCGGTGAGATCAGAAGCTCAGGTGGTATTTGCCATCACCTGCTGAGCCAAGGCTGGCCTCGCCCAGGGTCTGTCGCTGCATGTTTGGGGGGAGGTAGGAAACATGACAGGTGCTGGGGAAACCACATGCTTAGGGTGCTGATGTCCCCTGGGACACCACTGCTGACCAGCCATCAGCAGATGCCCCAGACTGGCCTTTGGGCTGTCTACCCCCTTCCCTGGACTACTTCCCTTCGGCCTGGTCAGCAAGCGTTATGCAAAAGCCACGTCACTGAGAATTCTGCTGCCCTGCCGTGGAATGGAAGCCATAGGTGAGCTGCAGCTGTGTCAGAGACCAGGCCCCTCCTAAAGCAGTGGCTTGGAGTGTCTTTGTAGCCTTCCGCAAGGTGGCCTTGGAAAAAGTCATGTCCCTTCTACACGGGTTGTATTGCTAAGAGTTGGACCAGAGAACCTGTAGTGTGTATGTGGGTGTGTAAACATGTACTCCTAAGCCCGACACCTGAAACCCCTCTAGAAAAAAATCACGGCATAGAAATCACCCAACACATCCATCTGCAGAAAGAGAAAAGCCACTCTCCGGAAGCACCCGCTTCCCGTGTTGAAAAGTTGGTCCGTGTTGGAACAAGCCATCAGCAACTCCTCTCCTTTTCTGGGCTTTCAGCTCATTCCTTTTTAATGGTTGACGAAGACATCGTTGTGCAGAGATGTACAGCCTCATATCTGTTCATCACTTGTACGTTCAGGGTAATATTGGGGTATACTGATACTTCGGTGTATATATCTATCGGGAGTGAGCAGCGGGATACCTAAGACTAGATCAGAAAAGCCTGGGAGGGGCAGTCAGGAAGGACCCGACAACCTAGCCGTTCCTCGCTGATGCAGCCCCTGAGGGCCCCCGCGGGTCCAATATCATACACATCTAACAGTGCTGGTGGGACGTCCCCGTCGTGGCTCAGCGGTAACGACCCTGACGAGGATCCACGGGGATGCGGGTTCCATCCCTGCCCTCGCTCAGTGGGTTAGGGATCCGGTGTTGCCGTGAGCTGGGGTGTAGGGCATAGACACGGCTCGGATCCCGTGTTGCTGTGGCCCTGGAGAAGGCCTGCAGCTGTAGCTCTGATTTGATCCCTAGCCCCAGAACTTCCAAATGCTGCGGGTGCAGCCCTAAAAAGCAAAAAATCAATAAAAATTAAAAAAAATAAAAGCAAAGGTGGCAGGGAAGATGGAAGGAGTGGTTTATGTTCTGGTATACGTGAAACACAACCTCAGTGTGGACAGATCCACAGGCGTGCCTTTTGTTTCCATCAGGTCCTCCAGCAGCCTGTCACCCCCCAGGAAACGGAGTCACAGCTGATTGGCTACCTCCGATGTGCCAGGCGGTGTGGCGGCCCTTGACACGATTCAGGAATGAAACCCCATGGTGAGGCCTGCAAGGTTTCTTAAGATCCTGGGCAATTTTGAGTAATAGCAGCTTTACCTTTTTCACACATGATCTTCAAGTCACTGGTGTGGGGTCCCTGGAACAGCAGTGGCATTCCTGGCAGCAGCTGTTTCTCTGAGAGCATCACAGAAAGCTGCCTGTCTGCCTCTTCTCCCTGGTTCTCCTTCCCTGTAGGGGACTGCCTTGGCAGGTGTCGGCTTATTTTGTCTCCCTTGGGCTAGTGACAGCCGGCGCCAGAAGGCAGTGGGCACCGCGCCCCCCTCCAGGTGCCAGAGAGGCGGATCGATGTGAGGGAAAAGCTCGGACTTGCGCTCAGAAGAGCAGGGAAATCATGGACGTCCTTAGACGGTGGTCACAGACACGGCTGCCTCTGTTGATATCAAGCTTCCACTCGGACCAGCGCTTCTGGTTCCCTCTCAAATAACGGCAGGATGGGCTTGATGGGCAGGAGGGACACGTGCCCTGTCCTGCCTGACTCATACATCATGGGAGGGTGGCGGAGGGATGTCAATGAGTTTTGGGGGACGAGCCGCCGAGGTCGGGATGTTGATCTACTTTATCTACATGAGAAGAGGCTAAGGAAGAGCAGATGTCTGATTTCAGATGCTGACTGTGGGCAGCAGCCGAAGCGAATGGGTGAACGCAATGCACATTATACGCTGCTGTTTGGCTATTGGAGGCTGAAGTCATGGGAAAGGAGGCCAGCCACGTGTTCTGTCAAAACCTCCAGAAACAGAGCTCCCTACGTGCTTGGCGTGGGCTCAGTCGAAAGCCAGAGTCTCAAGTCCAGGGTGCCCTGTTTCAGCACATGAGATCATCTCCCTGAGGCATTGCATACACGGAAAGGCTTCCATTATCCTGCTGATAGAAAATGTGTGCATCCCGCACGCGAAGCCAGGGCAGTCGCGGACGGCAGGGCAATGTGAGTGCCTGGATGACTGGAAGACTCCAGCGGGGAGGGAACTGCCTGTGGCCCGCACATGGATGACCAGCCCTGCGTGATGGCGTAGAGGTCACTGAGGATTTCTTGCTTTTAGCATCCTCTGCCTGAGAGGTTTCTCAGGCTTTGTCGTTTAGCCTCTGTTGTTGATATTATGGTTGTTCACTCGTTCCATTTTCCCTTGTGTAGTTTGTCGGGGTTGATTTGGGAGCCGAAGCCTGCAGCCGACACTTCACTGCCACCTTGGCAACTCTAGGTAAGGCACTAAGTCTGTAAATAATTTTGGGTTTGTTTTTTCCTTTTTTGGCTGCCCTGCGCGTTTGGAGTTCCCAGGTCAGGGATCAGATCCGAGCTGCAATTGCAATCTAAGCTGCGGCTACAGCAACACCGATCCCTAACCCACTGTGCCAGGCTGGGGATTGAACCCGTGCCCCAGCGGATCCCCAAACTCTGCTGATCCTGTTGAGCCACAGTGGAAATTCCTCAAGTTTTCGACTTCTTTATAGACTGATTTGATCTTTTTTAAAAAAGCATTTCATTCCGGATTTCAAAGTTATTTGCATGATATTTATAGTAAAACTTTTATTGCAGGAACAGTGAAACACATACATCAGTAGAGAATAGTAAAACAAAGCCAGTATGCTTGACACCCAGCATCAGTAATTGTCAGCACCCGGCCAGGCTGGTTCCAGTACACCCTCACCTTCCCCACATCTCTGCCCGTGAAACAATGTGAAAATAGTCAGACGTCATGCTGTTTCATCTCCAAGGATGTCAGTATGCATTTTTAAAAGATGAACAGTCTTTTTTAAATTTGTTTTTAGGGCCTCACCGGCGGCATATGGAAGTTCCCAGGCTAGGGATAGAATTGGAGCTGCAGCTGCCGCCCTACGCCACAGCCACAGCCATGCCACGTCTGAGCCATGTCTGCAACCTCCACCACAGCTCACGGCAATGCCAGACCCTTAACCCACAGAACGAGGCCAGGGATCGAACCTGCATCCTCGTGGATACTTGTCAGGGCATTACTGCTGAGCCACAATGGGAACTCGCAAGGAACCTTTTATAAACATAAACTAAAAACAATTATCATCCCTTAAAATTTAAATATGTTTTTAATATATATATATATATCATCAAATATCTAGCTATTTTTCACATTTACCTTATACTTTAAATTTTTTTAGTTTGCTTGGGTCATAACTATGGTCTATCTGTTGTGACTTTTTTTGGCCCCGCCTACAGCATGCAGAAGATTCCAGGCCAGGGATCTAGCCCACACCACAGAGGTGATCCAAGCCGCTGCAGTGACAACGCTGGATCCTTAACCCACTGAGCGAGGCCAGGGATCGAACCTGTGTCCTCGTGGATCCTAGTGGGGTTTGTTAACCCCTGAGCCACAAAGGGAACTCCCCATTTTTAGTCTTATTACTTGAAATACTTTCATACGTGGAAACCTTTCCTTGCCCACCTTTTGGTTATCTTGAGGGAACCATATAACATATTTGCTGTTTTTACGTCATTTAAATATCTTCTGCATCTATGGAGTTCCCACTGTGGCTGAGTGGGTTAAGAATCCAACATAGTGTCCATGAGGATGTGGGTTCCGTCCCTGGCCTCGCTCAGTGGGTTAAGGATCCGGCATGGCCACAGTCTGCATAGGTCACAGATGCAGCTCAGATTGGGAGTTGCTGTGGCCGTGGCGTAGGCCTCCGCTGCAGCTCTGATTCGACCCCCAGCCCGGGGAACGCCCATACGCCCCAGGTGCGGCTTTGAAAAGAAAATAAATAAATAAATGTCTTCTGCATCTGTATTTTGTACAGTTTTAACGTGTCTTGGTTACTCGTGATGTTTCTCTGTAGGACCTAGTTATCTTTGCACACAAAAATCTGCTTCCTAAGTATTTTCAAGTAACTGGCCTCTGTTGGTTGGCCTTACCGGTCTATAGATATGCTCACCTGTGTATTTGTCTTCATGGTTTCCGCCCTTCTACTGCTTAGGGCTTTATATGATGTTCACCAGCTAGCTTCTTGAATTTCTCGGGTGATGTAAATATTTCTTGTTTTCCGATACATCCAATTAAGGCTGCGTATTTCCTGTTGAGGGTCACTTCTGCGCTCTTGCACAGGTCATGCCGTTGAGCTTCATGTATATTTCTCGAGTTTTTACAAGTTGACGAAATCATTCCACTTACGTATGTTAGTAGAATTTTTCCAGTTTATGTCCCCAAACTAGGAAGTGTAAAACTGAGGTTTGAGAAGGCTCTGGCGAAGATGAGAGATATGTTCTTTGGGGGAAGTTTCAGAGCCCGGGGGTATTTTCTTTGCTTTTTTATTCGTTACAGAGGAGACAAACATTTCGCTGCAGGGGACAGAGTTTAACACGAGAAGTTCCATCAATGTAATTGGCCCCATGTGACAGTCCAAGATGTCCAGCAAAATAGAAACCACTGTAAATATGCGACACGGAGGGAATTTAAGGCAGGGGACCGGTTTTACAAGTGACAGAGAAGCCAAGCGGGGGGAGAATCAGGACCCCTGTCATTAGCAACACAAGGAAGTAACTCCTGCCTCTAGGCTGGAAGGACAAAGAGAGGAGAGACATGTTGCTGGAACCTGGGTTTTGGATTCCACAGAATCTGGAGCTGTGATGGGTCCATCGATGCTGGCTGGAGCCATGGAGGACGTGCAGCCACTGAAAGAGAAGCCTCCTGATGCAGAGACGGAAGGAGAGAGTCTCCTCACTAGGTATTAGGAAGGGTTACAAAAGTTTTCACTTTGAAATGTACTTATGAGTATCTCAAAAGAAGGGTGCCCTGGAAACTCCCATCTGAGAACAAAGACTTCGCTCATTCCGCGGCCAGGGTGTACCCATAAGAAACACATTCGGTTCGTGTGTTGGCTTTATTCTTCCAGGTCAAGTTCCACCCAGTGGCTGCTCAACAAATGGCCCCCAAGCCAGGACCAGACACAATGTCTTAGGTCTCTTTGACATAAGCAAAAGTGGAAGTACCTACTCACGACTGGTTGCGTGCACTCGCGTTTCTGTGATGGTGTCAGGAATGCGAGGCCCGGGGTTTGGGCTGTGCAGGCGCTTGTTCCTTGTGTACTAGTATTTAACGTGCACACTAGTTGGGAGGGGCCAGGATGTTTATCCTGTCCGGAAGGGAGTCAAAGACCTCTGACTCTTGGGAGTTTCCTTCGTGGCTCCGCAATTAACCCGACTGGGATCCATGAGGATGCAGGTTCGATTCCTGGCCTCGCTCAGTGGCTTAAGGATCCGGCGTTGCCGTGAGCTGTGGTGTAGGTCATAGATGCGGCTCGGATCCCGTGTGGCTGTGGCTGTGGCTCTGGCCGGCAGCTGTAGCTCTGATTTGACCCCTAGCCTGGGAACTTCCATATGCCGCAGATGAGGCCCTTAAAAAAAAAAAAAAAAAGCAAAGAAAAGAACTCTATCTCATGAGTGAGGGTATTTTAGGGAAGGATTTGTTTCTGTACTTCTGGAACTCATCAGAATCTTGTACCACAGCCCCCAACCAAGCTTGCCTTCCTGTTGCGCCTGGTTGGTGGTTTCCTGCCGAAGGCTACTGCCGTCCGGCCAGCACTGGAGGTCACCGGCTCAGCCTGCTCATCCTGTGAGGAGCTCTCTCTGGTCATCATTTTGTTCTTGCACAGCAACGATCTGACTTTCACCAAAAAAAAAAATGTGCCTTTTTAAAGTATCGGCGTGGGCTCAAATGGCTCTGTCTAGGTGGGCAGTGTATGCGGCACCCCTCCTCCAGATGTGTGGACAGGTGCACTTGTGTTACGGCTCCAGTTTGCGTTGATGACGGTGTTGACATGTTGCATGTATCGGAGACCCAAGACTGTGGACCCACAAGATCGGGGCAGTCGGGAGTCAGACGTCCTTTGCCAAACCCTTTCCGATCTCCCGAGTGCCAGAGCCCTCGGTGGGCACCAGGAGTGCAGAGCGTGGCATGTACCCCTTACCCGGAGGAGCTCACCAGCCTGGTAGCTTGACTGCCACAAACCTCCGACCGTCTCTCAGAGCTCAGGCAACGTTGCTTCCAACCGTTTCGGCTTGAGTTTTTGACGTTGTTGTGGGTCTGTAGCGGTCCTTTGAGAGGTTTCTAAAGTAGGATGCCAGCTCTTGAATAGCTGTAGCCCTCTTCGGATCATGCGAGTCAGCTAGGGTGAGTTGAGCAGTTTCTGAGTGTTGGAGAATTGTTCGATTGAATTTACATCCGTAGATCCGTTCTGAGTGTTTCCGTTTTATCCTTCCCGTGTGTCTGCTGCAGGGCTTGTAGGCTAGTGGGGAGGTTTCGGATATGCTGCTGTCTTGTCTCCTTTTACTTTACCTGGACAGCGTTCTATCCGTTTTATCGGTCTTTTCAATGGAGCAGTTTTGCTTTCCGTGGTTTTCTGTATTGTCTGAGTTCAATTTTATTCTCCTCTTGTGTTTTGGTTTGTATATCTGTGTGCGTTTGTCTTCTGATTGCTTTAAGCGTTTCCTTCTTTTTCTGTCCACGTTAAGGTGGAGGCATTGATGATAGATTCGAGGTCTTTCTTCTTCCTTCATCTGAGCATTAAATGCTCTACTCTTACCTCTTCACCCTGATGTAGCGGCATCTCCTAATCGAAGATGTGGCACTTTCATTTTAATTCAGTCCCGTGTAGTTTTTACTTCCTCGAGACTGTGTCTTTAGTTTGAGACTGTGTTGTTTAATGTCCAGGTGTTGGGAGACTTTTCTTGTCCCTCCGCTGTGGTTTGATTTCTTGTTTGATTCCTTTGCTGTCAGAGAGCACACTCTGCACCTTTTAATTCTTTTTGAAACGTGTTTTTACGACACAGGATGGAGCCTGTGTTGGTGAATGTTCTGTGGTTGGCACAGAGCTATTCCGAGCCCTAGTGTTTGTGAGTCACCCAGGGCCCCGTCTGACCCTGGACAGGGGTTCAGGTCTCCCAGCTTTCGGCATCCTGTTTCTGGCGAGACTCCTGCGGTCCCAGCTCAGGTCCTGCAAGCTGATGGGATGCCTCGTTCACATGTGCTCGTCTGCGCCGTCTCCCCTCAGTCTCTGGCTACCAGGAGACTCCCCGTCTGGTCCTCCCACTCGTCTCCTCGCTCACTCCGTGGTGTGCTTCCCGTGAGTGGACTTGCCTCCACGCCCGAGTGGTGAGGTAACAGAAAACCAGCAAAGCAGTTCCCTCTCACTTTTTGGACAACGCTTTTTCTTTACAGAGAGCGGCATGACCCTCGCTCAGAGTCTTCAGGGTCTGCCGTGCTACCGCTGAGGCTCCCTCCTCAGGGCTGTCGCTTCAGACCTGAGGCTTTTGCTTCCACCTCGGCTACAAATTCCGCGATATATTCATGCTATTTTGCTTCACGCCGGTGGTCAACAAACCTTTCGCCTAAATGGCTAAATTGTGAATATTTTTAGCTTTGTGGGCTCTCTTCTCTGTCCTCGATAGATTTTGTATTTTATTTTTATATTATCTTCATGATGTTTTCATGTGTAATATATTCCTACTTAACACTTCTAATTAATGCAATTATTTACCTGTTCAATTTCTTTAATACTAATACCTAAGCTGTTTATCACTTATAATAATAACTAATTTAAGTTATATTCTTGCATTTAGTCTTCACCTACTGCTTCTTTTGTGGTTGTTGTTGCAGGAGCACATCCAGCACCCGACAGCCCATGGAGCTGCCCCATTTTGCCAAGCTTCTCCCCGCAGTGACAGCTTTTCAGACTTGCCTTTGTGTCCGACGACGCTGACAGCTTCTGGTTGAGACTATTGCAGAGTGGCCCTCTATTTGAATCTGTGTTGTGTTCTTCTCATAATGGGACTGTTGCTGTGAGTGTCAGAAAGGAGGACCAGAGACGTGACGTGCCCTCCCACCTGCAAGGGTGCGGGGGCATCGACAGGACTCATCACTGCGACCTTGACCTTCAGCACCTGGCTGAGACGATGTAGGTCCAGCTTCTCCACGGAATGCGAACACCCCCTCCCTTTCTCGAGTCTGTTATTGGGAAGGAAATCACTAGACTAGGTACCGATCCCAGTACGGATCTGAAGTTCTCCAGCACAAACATTTGTCTCCTCTCCCCACGATGTCTTTATTCAGTCCTTTCTCCATCTTGCTCTGCACGCATGGATACTGGTTTGATGATGTGGGTTGTAGCGCCGTATGCTCTTCTTTGGGTACTCACATTGTTCCCGACTTGGCCACCGCAGCCCCTTCCAACGACTCCTTTGTCCCTTGGACGTGCCCCCGTCCTTGTTTTGTTTGTTTGCTTGTTTTTTGAGCATTTCCGTGCTTGATGGCACAACAAGCGGTCCCAGGCTTATCTTGTCTATTTCCCGCCCCTGCCCTAGAATTCTCTCTCCATTTCTCTAAGGATCCTTGGTTTCGTTTCCTGGGAAATCTGATTAGAAACCAGTCCTAGGTGTGTTGTCAAAATCTCGGCTGCGTCTGTACACGGAGGCGAGATAGAGATAGCGTTGGAGGAAACAGAAAAGGGAGCTGTAATTGCCAGGCCAAGAGGGGACCAGAGCAGGCTGGGGCCTCCAGGCCTGTGCCCCCGCTGAGAGTCTTAGAGTGTCAAGGAGCAGGGCGAGGTCGGCGCATGGACCTTTTCCTGATTGGTGGGTGGGGAGCTGCAGCCGCCGGCCTACACCCCAGCCCCGGCAACGCGGGATCCAAGCCGCATCTGCGACCTACACCACAGCTCACGGCAACGCGGGATCCTTAACCCACTGAGCGAGGCCAGGGATTGAATCCGCGTCCTCATGGATACTAGTGGATACTAGTTGGTTTCTTAACCCATGGAGTCCCAACGGGAACTCCCGAGACATACATTTCTGTTGTTTCGGTCCCCCGGTGTGTAGTGTTTTGTTACAGCACCCCAGGAAGACTAAGGCTGTGTCATATCTAAGAAGTCATTGCCTGACACGAGGTCACGGCGATTTACTCCTATGGTTTTCCATAAGTCGTCTTCATAATTACCTATCATACTCCGAGATAGGATTTCACCTTCAGCGACGCTCATGGCAGAGATGCAGCAAGCGTGGGATGGGGGCATGTTCCAAAGGATGGGAGTCCTCGGCGGCAGTGAGGAGACCGTCCCCTCGCCGAAGTTCTCACTGAACCCAGCGGGAGAGGGCAGGGACAGTGTCGGCAGGTCTCCGGCTGTCCCTGTGGGGCACGTGTCTGGCAGTCTGTGGGTGCAGCTGACAGCCCACAGCTGAGAAGGAAGAATAGTGATTGCTTGATTTTTATGAGGGTCTCTTTAGGGCCACACCCAGGGCCCATGGAGGGTCCCAGGCCAGGGGTCCCATCGGAGCTGCAGCTGCTGGCCTACACCACAGCCACAGCCACGCGGGATCCGAGCCATGGCTGGGACCTACACCACAGCTCACGGCAACGCCAGATCCAGGACCCACTGAGCGAGGCCAGGAATTGAGCCTGTGTCCTCATGGATGCTAGTCGGGTTCGTGGCTGCTGTGCCACCACAGGAACACCCTTGCTTGATTTTTGAAATAGAGAATGCAGCCATTGCTTGCAGAATTCCATCAGATGTGCAAGCCCCCCACCCCCCATTGATAGTGCAATGAAATGGAATTTCGACATCAAACTAGGTGGCGACACTCACGATTCCCTCTGAATCCCTCCCCACTTTACTCTCGAGCTCCCCACACTGCAAGACACGCTGGACTCCACCGGGTTGAGAGGGGGCACACCCCTGTTTGGATGCCATGGTCTTTTTCTCACCTCGAAAGAAAGTTTCCGGGGCTCCTGCAAGGAGGTAGGAGGGCTCCAGGGAAGAGATGACAGCCACTCTCGACGCAGCCCAGCTTCTGCCAACATCGGTATTTGCTCATCCCAACAGCCACCGCAGCCAGTGTGTGGGAGGCATGGTAGCTACCAGGTAAGAGACAGTTTGCCAGGTTCCCAGAGGGGTAGAGCAATTTCCTCAAGTTCTCCCCCTGGAGAGCTCACAGCCTCTGTGCAGCCTCCCACAGCCGGCAGTGGTCGGCCAGATGGGTTTTGTGGAGGGAGGGGGGAAGGATTCAAATACTGTCGGAACGGGAGTAGAGCGGTCCTTGTCCTGGCCTGGGTAACCTTGGACTTCGAGTTCAACCCTGTAGCTGGAGAAATGGCCTGCGAAGGCCAGGGTCGGGGCCATGTGACCTAGAGCAGAGGGCTGGTCCACGTCAGGAATGAAGGTCCCGGGAGTTCCCTTCATGGCTCAGCATTTGGCGAACTCGACTAGGATCCACGAGGATGCAGGTTTGATCCCTGGCCTCGCTCAGTGGGTTAAGGATCTGGCGTTGCCATGAGCAGAGGTGTGCTGAGACCAGCTCAGCAGGATGGGGCTGAAGAACGGGTGCTGTGAAACTTAAGGAAAAAAGTTGACATAAAACAAGACACAGAGACATTTATCTGAAGTAAAGGTGGGAACTGGGGGACTCAAGGTCTCAGGGACCAAGAGCACCGCCTCAAGAAACCACACTGCTTTTATTGTGTTTTTTAGGATTACAGAAAGTGAGAAGGGGGTTGTAGGTGCAGGATATAGGGTTTTTTTTTTAAGTTATTTTAAAAGTCACATAGCCAGTTGCTGATTAAGTTTTTACTCTGACCTTTAGGCATTTAACAGTCATTAGCATTTGAGGAAGCTTGGCCTCAGCTCTCTATGCAGAGCATCTAGAGAATCACCACTGTGCTCCTGCAGACTGCGTGCCTATCTGCAGCAACCTGGCGTGCCTAGGTTTGCACCTCCGTTCTTCTTTGCTAATGCATATCCAGCTAAAGACCCCTCATGAACCCCTCGGGGCTATGGGGCTCCTCCTTTATTCTTAAGAGGACGTATCATGGCCTGCAAACGGGGCGTGCCAATCTGCACAGGTCCAGCGTGCCTAGACCAACGCATTAAGTCCCCATTCAGCTGACTCTATGAATAACTTATGCCGTTAGGTCTTTGTGCTTAAGCTTAAGTCATTCACCGTCACTGTGACTGTTTTCCAAGCAGGAAGATGGGGTAACGTCAAGCAGAACAAGATAGAGTTTTCAGCAAAGAGGCTAAGAAAACATTGTAGACACATGTCTCGCGACAGTGGTGTAGATCGCAGAGGCAGCTTGGATTCCATGTTGCTGTGGCTGTGGTGTAGGCCAGCAGATGTAGCTTCGATGTGACCCCTAGCCTGGGAACCTCTGTATGGTGTGGGTGTGGCCCTAAAAACAAAGAAAAAAGAATGAAGGTCCCTCTTTATTCTCTCTGTAGATGTTAAGACGTAGATGCCCATATGTTGGGGAGAGTTTCTACCTCCTCATCCCCTTGGGGGCCGGGGGAGGGCCTTGGCGCCAATCCGGGACAGGTGGATCTCTGAGGCTCTTCATTCATGTAACTGGAACCAAGAGCAATTCCTCACTTTGTAAAGGATTAATCAAGTGGGTTTCAAGTTCACTTCAAAGACACTTCAACTGATGAAAGCACACAAGACCTATTACACTTGAGGGCCATAGACCAGGTGCAAATTTTACAGTACAACTCTGGGACAGCAGACTCGGCAGAGGTGGCCCTAGACAGCTTTCACCTGTGTGTTCTGCTGGGCTGCGTCTGGCTCTGTCACGCGGTGCTCACTCAACATGACCATGTGGTGACAGTTGTGGAAGCCGGGAGGTGGATTCACCTTCGCTCTGTGTGCTTGAGCGTGGGAGAGGCGACACTTTCTGAGCACTACGTCTTTGAACCAGAAAAGCAAGTCTTACCAGTAGGTGTCCTCTAGTCCCGTTAGGTGTTCCTGCTGTTCAGTCGGGGATGGCCAGGGAATTTAAAATTAGAAAAGCTTGACAATTCAAGGATTCCAGTTTTAAACAAATTAAAACAACCCAAAAAGGATTATGTCTGCAGGCTGATGTCCGGAGTGCCATCTGGGATGCTGTACCAGAGCTGGGAAGGACGGTAGCAACTCAGGGATGTTTGCAGTTTTGCCCACAACCGTGAACTGTTTCTTGCTGAAATCGGCAAGTGTCCTGGGGGTGAATGAAACCAGAATGGCAGCTGGGTTCCCTCCAGTGACAGAGAAGCCTCGCCCGCAAGGAGGGATGAAGTCGAAGCAAAAATCTTGACTTGGTGACAGCTGCCACATTTCTTTTTTGCAGTGAAAACATTGACGTTCTACTCTCTTTTTTTTTGTCTTTTTTTTTGCTATTTCTTGGGCCGCTCCCGCGGCATACAGAGGTTCCCAGGCTAGGGGTCGAATACAGAGCTGCACCCGCCAGCCTATGCCAGAGCCACAGCAACGCGGGATCCGAGCCATGTACCCACTGAGCAAGGGCAGGGATCAAACCCACAACCTCATGGTTCCTAGTCGGATTTGTTAACCACTGCGCCACGACAGGAACTCTTTTTTTTTTTTTTTTTCCTACTCTCTTAACAACAGTCAAGTATACGATACAGGATTATTTGCTATAATCGCCATGCTGTAGTCTTGGAACTGCAAGTTGGTGCCCTGTGAGCCGCATCTTCCCGCTTCCCCATCCCCCAACCCCTGGTAAACACAGCTTTACTCTGTTTCTCTGGGTTTTTCCTTTGTATTTATCTGTTTGTTTATTTTTCCTTTTACGGCCGCACCTGCAGCATATGGACTTTCCCGAGCCAGGGGTTGAACCTGACCTGCAGCTGAGGCCTACGCTACAGCCATGGCAACACTGGATCGGAGCCACATCTGTGACCTATGCTGCAGCTTGCAGCGACGCCGGAATCCTGCATCCTCACAGAATTGAACCCCCATCCTCACGGAGGCCACGTTGGGTCTTTAACTTGCTGAGCCACAAGGGACCTGCAGAGTTTGTCCTTCTTAGATTCCGCATATAAATGATATCTATGATTTATTTATCTTTTTCTTTCTGACTTGTTTCACTGAGAACAATGCCCTCAAGCTCCACCCAAGTTTTTGCAAATGGCAGAATCTCCATCTTTCACATGATGATACACACACACACACACACACACACACACACATCTCACATCTTCTTTATCTATTCATCCATTGACGGAACTTGAGTTGTTTCTGTATCTTGGCTGTTGTGAACGATACTGCAATAAGCAGAGGAGTGCAGAGATCTTTTCAATATCCTGCTGTCATTTGCTTTTGTATATGCACCCAGAAGGGGAGTTGCTGGATTATATGGTAGCTTTCTTGATAGTGTTCTTTGTTGGATGGAAGTTTTCAATTTTGATGAAGTCAGATTCATCTATTTTTTCTTTTATTGCTTGTGTTTTGGTGTCATAGCCATGCAATCACTGTCAAATCCAATGTCATGAAACTTTTCCCTTATGCTTTTTTTTTTTTTTTGTCTTTTTGCCATTTCTTGGGCTGCTCCCGTGGCATATGGAGATTCCCCGGCTAGGGATCGAATCAGAGCTGTAGCCCCCAACCTACACCACAGCCACAACAACGCGGGATCGATCTAAGCCGTGTCTGTGACCTACACTACAGCTCATGGCAACACCGGATCATTAACCCGAATGGGATCTACACTACAGCTCATGGCAACGCCGGATCATTAACCCACTGAGCAAGGGCGGGGATCGAACTCGCAACCTCATGGTTCCTAGTCAGATTCGTTAACCACTGCGCCATGACGGGAACTCCTGATGTCTTGTACTTTTAATGTACCAGTCTTACATCCCCTTGGATACCTATGTCTAAGTATTTTGTTCTTTTACTTAATTTCTTTTTTACTTCTTTTCCAATTTGGATGTCTTTTATTGCTTTTTCATGACTAATTCCTCTGACTAGCACATCCAGTACAGTGTTGGGAAAAAGTGGCAAAACCAGGCTTACTTCTGAGCTCAATGGGAAAATTTCAGTCTTTCACCATTGAGTATAATGGTAGGTGTGTGGTTTTAATAAATCCCCTTTCTCATGTTAAGAAAGTTTTCTTCTACTTCTAGTTGGCTGAAAATTTCTATCATAAAAGAATGTTGGATAGTTTAGTTATCTTTCCATGTCTTTGTCTGGCTTTACCATCTGGGTAATGCTGACCTTATAGAATGAGATAGAAAGGATTGGGAGTTCCCGGAGTGGCACAGTGGAAACGAATCTGACTAGGAACCATGAGGTTGCAGGTTCAATCCCTGGCCTTGCTCAGTGGGTTAAGGATCCAGCGTTGCCGTGAGCTATGGTGTAGTTCGCAGACACGGCTCGGATCCCGGGTTGCTGTGGCTCTGGTGTAGGCTGGCAGCTACAGCGCCCGTTAGACCCCTAGCCTGGGAACCTCCATATGCTGCGGTAGTGGCCCAAGAAATGGCAAAAAGACAAAAAAAAAAAAAACAGAATATTCTTTCTTGTGAGATTTTTAAAAATCAACTGATTTGGTTTCTTGTTAGCTCTGCTTGAATTTTCGATTTTTTGTTTTTTTTTTTTCTTGTATCAATTTTGGTTGTTTGTGTTTCGAGAAACGTATCCATTTCATTTAGCTTATATAATTTATTGGAATTCATTTGTTCAGCGTATTCTCTAATAATATTTTTTATTTCTATAGGATCTGTAGTACTATCCCCACTTTCAGTTTTGATTTTAGTAATTCCGTCCTCTCTCTTTTTTTCTTGATCCGTCTTGCTAAAGGTTTATCAATATTTTTGGTCGTTTCAAAGAACCAATTTTCCTTTTGTAGTTTTTTGTTTTAGTGGCTTCTATAAGCTATTTTTGTACTTTCTGTAGCCAAAATTACAATCCCAGCCTTTTCACATGGGTGTGTGTGTGTGTGCGTGTGGTGTGTGGTGTGTGTTGGGGTCCAGCATACCACAGCTGGTGACCTAGTATGCTATCTTCATTTCCAGCCAATTCAAGAATTTTCATAAACACAGTAATACCATCCACATTCAACTAGTACCACTTTGGAAAATAGTCGTACGTCATACAATAGCAGTGTTTCACAGAGGACAATTTTATGCTGGTTATTCCAGGGGCAGCTTGAGAGAATCATAATTGTGACGCTCACGACTTTTGATGCTGATCCCCTTTAATCTGAAGACTTGAAAACACTTCACAGATTCTAATAGCGCTTTCTAAGACTCACTGGAGAATGTATATTATTATATGTTAGTTTTAAGGATGAAAAACATATAACCAGTTTGTCAGATGTTGAGTCTCAGAGGGCTCTATTTTTGGTCCAGCTATCCTGCCCATCCTTTGGATGGAGTCTGATTTTCCTCCCCGAGGAGTTTCCCAGTAAATAGTCAAATACAGAAGAGTCTCCAAAGTGCGTGGGAAGTCTGTTACATGCCCTGAGCCCCATAGCTCCTTAAGGCTGTAGGAACAAAGATGCGCCTCGGGGTCGGGCTTACTCTGAAGCTCATGCTCTGGTCAAGAGACACTTTCCCCGGGACCAGTTGGGCAAACCAAACTTCGTTACAGGTGGCCTCAACCCAAACAGCCATTGAGAGTTAGATTTTGGGGGAGTTCCCGTTGTGGCTCAGTGGTTAAGGAACCCAGCTAATATCCTTGAGGATGCAGGTTTGATCCCTGGCCTTGCTCAGTGGGTTAAGGATCTGGTGTTTTCTTTTTTCTTTGTTTTTTTGTCTTTTTGTTGTTGTTGTTGTTGTTGTTGCTATTTCTTGGGCCGCTCCCGCGGCATATGGAGGTTCCCAGGCTAGGGGTCTAATCGGAGCTGTAGCTGCCAGCCTACACCACAGCCACAGCCACGTGGGATCCGAGCCACGTCTGCGACCTACACCACACAGCTCATAGCAGTGCCGGATTCTTAACCCACTGAGCAAGGCCAGGGACCAAACCCACAACCTCATGGTTCCTAGTCGGATTCGTTCACCACTGCGCCACGACGGGAACTCCGGATCTGGTGTTTTCATCAGCTGTGGTGCGGGGCGCAGACGCGGCTCGGATCCAGCGTTGCCGTGGCTGTGGTGTAGGCTGGCAGTTGCAGCTCTGATTCCACCCCTAGTCTGGGAACCTCCATATGCCTCACGTGTGGCCCTAAAAAGGGGCCAAAAAGAGTTAGGTTTTTTTTCGGCAGTTCCAACATTTGAATAATAGGTACAGTTGCCCTTTCAACAGCTTCACGGACAGCCACCAGCCAGGCTTCTCAGAGTCCAGAGCTCCAAGGGCAAACACCACTTTGGTGAGGTCCCAGGGGGTCCTGGAGCTGCTGCTTTGCAGGCCCACAAATTCAATGTTGGCACTTCCTCCAGAGATGATCAGGTCCTGGGGGCTACCCAGTAGAGACAACAGGACGCTAGCACACAGTTTATCAACATCAAGGTTTTTTCACCTTTGAATGGAAATTTACAGAGAAGCAAGCCCAAGAGGCGATAATGAACTCTGGGGTAGTGGATTAGAGTTGGAGACCTCAGTGAGAAATCTCGTTTAGCTTAATATATCTAAAATGTCTATAGCCATATGAGTAACCACAACATAGTAAATGCACGTAGGATTCATTGCCCTGTCAGCCAAGAGGTCCTGGAAGCGCTGACACTCCAGCCTCAAGGAGCTCACGGCGCACAGATCTAGGTTTCTCATCCCATTTTACAATAAAAGGAACAAGGGCTCCGTGGGGCAATTGGTGAGTCTAAGGTTGGGACTGGAAATATGCAAAATGAGCCTGGAGCGTCCTGTGGTGTGTGAAAAAAGAAGTGCTCAGAAAAGGGCAGCACTTCCAGGGACAGAACCAAGGTATGGACAAAGGGAGCTGATGGGAAGACTCTGGGCCGCTCCCAGGACAATTTGGAAATGCAAACACATAAAGTTGTATTGGCTTTTAAGCCAGCGTGTAGTGTGAATACTCGTGAGTCCACACCGAGAGAGGAGAACAGTAGTTACATACATAAGGAAGAATAGACAAATGTCCCGTAGAGAAAAATTCCAGCGTATGCAGATACTCCCACTTCAAGAAAGGGGACTTGGAGTTCCCGTCGTGGCTCAGTGGTGAACGAATCCGACTAGGAACCATGAGGTTGTGGGTTTGGTCCCTGGCCTTGCTCAGTGGGTTAAGAATCCGGCACTGCTATGAGCTGTGTGGTGTAGGTCGCAGACGTGGCTCGGATCCCATGTGGCTGTGGCTGTGGTGTAGGCTGGCAGCTACAGCTCCGATTAGACCCCTAGCCTGGGAACCTCCATATGCTGCAGGAGCAGCCCTAGAAAAGGCAAAAAGACAAAAAAAAAAAAAAGAGAGAGAGAGAAAGAAAGAAAAAGAAAGGGGGCCATAAGTCCCCACCCCGAAAGGGTAGACCACGCATAATGACTTTCTTCCAAAGGGGGCGGTATGGAAAGGGGGTAACAAACAGTACCTATAGTGGGTGGAGTCAAGAGAAAACCAAGCCAAAGGAGATTCAGAATTCTGAGACTTTCAAGCCTTCAGGGCAGCTGTGATGCAGACATAGCGAAGTTTCCAATAAGGGAATATTGGTGAGCTGCACAGCTGCAGACACACTTCACAAACACTGTGTGCAGACACGCCTGACAAGCAAGCCCTCTCTCAGCCAGACGACCAAGGGGACCATCAAAAATCCACTCGATATGATGTAATGAGAAGGGCATGTTTCACCTGGAATCTTCTTCCCCCAAACTCATAAGCCCAGACTAATCATGAGCAAAATATCAGACAAATGCCAACCGAGGGACATTGTGCAAAATGGCTAATGAGGACCGTCAAGATCATCAAGAAACGAAGCAACTGTTAAAGCTAAGAGGAGCCCAGGCAGACACTACACCTGTTACACGGTTTCCTGGCTGGAATCCTGGCGTAGACGAAGGACGTTAGGTAAAAACTATGGGGAGTTCCCGTTGTGGCTCAGCAGGTTCTGACCCCAGCTGGTATCCACGAGGATGCAGGTTCAATGCCTGACCTCGCTCAGTGGGTTTAGGATCTGGTGTTTCGGTGAGCTGTGGTGTAGGTTGCAGACGCGGCTCGGATCCTGCGTTGCTGTGGCTCTGGTGCAGGCCGGTGGCTACAGCTCCGATTTGACCCCTAGCCTGGGAACCTCCATATGCCACGGGAGCGGCCCAAGAAATAGCAACAACAACAAAAAAAGACAAAAAGAAGAAAAAGGAAATCAAAAGGAAACCAAACACAAGCACACCTAGAACCTGGCAGTGTGAAATAAACCTTTCCTAAGTGGTCCTCAGCTCTCCAAGCCCATATCATACACAGGCTTGGCCTCTTCCACCGCAGAAACATCTCTGGAATCCACTTCTTTCTCAAGCCCCGCAAACACTGCCCTAATCCAGCCTCGTAGAGGTTTTGCCTGGACTATGGCAGGAGCCCCTAAGGAGATCAGGTGTAGACCTAGAGGCCCTTACTTGCTCAAGGAGCGCTGTAAGACATCTGCCAGTGTCATCTGCCACAGAAGAGCTATGTGGAGATCCAGGCAGGGATTCAGCTGGTTGCCAAGGAAATGGGAGTGCAGAGAAAACCTCAAGAAACACAGGGGCTTCTCAGAGAAGCAGGACCTTGGAGTGAGTCCTCAAGCCAGGGGCTTCTGTCCAGTCTGCCCTGCCTTGGGTAGGATTGGCTTGGGACCTGGGTGCTATGCGCCCACACCGAGGCTACTGTGAAAGATGCTGATCCTGGGAGTTCCTGCTGGGGTGCAGTGGGGTCAGCAGCCATGTCCTGAGAACACTGGGACTCAGGTTTGAAGCCTGGCCCAGCACAGTGGGTTAAGGACCCCATGTTGCTGCAGCTGCAACTTATGTCAAAGCTGTGGCTTGAATTGGATTCCTGGCCCTGGAACTCCATATGCCCCCGGGGCAGCCAAAAGGAAAAAAGAAAAAAACAAGAAACAAAACAAAAAGATACTGAATCCCAGAAATGCCTCCAGGTAAGTCGGGCGCAGGGTGTGGGGTGGTGGGGGGGGGGCGCTTTGAGGCTCCTAGCTGCCGCAGCCCTGAGGCCCTAATCTGCTCTGAGCAAGGATGCTCCCGCTCCTGACAGTCCTCTCCAACAGGGAGCTTGTGGAGCGCCTGTTTCAAGAGGCGTCGCTCCTTCCATCCCGGAGTGCCCCACAGGGCTCTGGTTTCGGGATGTATCCTCAAAGCATCCATTTCATGCTGCAGGCCGGGCTGCAGTTCACCTCCAGCGGCATCTGCTCCCACCACCCCCTGGCCAGCCCCGGGCAGTTCAGATGGGATGTGGCACTGCTCTCCCTTCTACCTCTCTCAGGCCGCTGACCCTCTTCGCTGCCTGCACCCCAAAGCCCTCTCCTGCCTGGCTCCTTTCCAAATCCTCATTTGAGTCTGCGGGTGTCTGGGGCCTGAGGAAGTGTCCTGGTGACGACCCCTGCGGGGTGCTAGAGCCTTCCCTCTGCTCAAACACCCTGACTGGGGACGCCGAGGTCCCAGGTGCCTCTGGGGGTGGCTGAATGGCCACCCCCTCCCTCTCACACTCAGGCTCAAAAAGCAAAACCTCATAGTCGCATCCACGAGGCCATCAGGTTACTCACACATCTGGGTGTTAGAGGGAATTATGTGACATTGACGTGGAATCATGGAGATTTGTGCCACTTTCCCCCAGCAGTGAATGCCATTTCCCAGCCCCTAGGAGACTCACCAAGGGGCTACGTCATTGTCCTGCCAGCTCTACCTGAAGGTCAGTATTTGCTAAAGGGGATGCTGACCTGGGAGTTTCAAATAAAGACCTCTGCACGTGGTCATCGGTGGGGGGGGGGCACGCAGCTCTTAGTGGGGGCACAGCCAGGACTGAACCCAGGCAGTGCATGTGGAGGCCAGGCTCAGGAGAGAGTGGGCACTGTGGGCAGCACAGGGGCACTTGGGGCTGGGCTCCACAAGGAGGATGCCCTCAAGCCCAACAGGGCCACTTGGGAGCTGGCTGCTGCCCTCCTAGCAGAGGGGGGCACATGCGGAGGGTCGGGGGGAGCAGGGTGAATGCCTGCAGCTCAGGGGCCTAACGGTGCATGTGGCTGGAAGGCATTCCTGCGGCCAGTTGTCTGTGGGGCAGCGTCTCTCTTTGGAACCCTGCCAGCCCTGCCCAGTGCCTTAAAGACACAGAGGCCGGGACCTCCCATCTAAGGGGCCAAGGTGCAGGACTCAAGCCCCCGGGTGAGGAACCAGTGCTGTCACAGCTCGAGAATGAATCCACAGCCCCCAGGGGCCTTCTATACAAATGGCCATGACAAAAAATGCTTCTGCTCAAAATTCGGGGGCAGAGCTTCACCGCATGGCCCTTCCGAAGTAAAGAGAACCGGCAGTGCCGTGTCCCCATTTGTCCAGGGAGGAGAGGCTGACAGATGTGCGCAGGCCCCTGACGTGTCTCCAACTCAACGCTGCACAGTTGATGCTCCACAAAAGACACTGGCTAGACTTTGCTCTGGCAAAACCCCCTTCCTTTCTGGGACGAGTTTCTGAGCGGGTCAAATGGGAATTGAATTTCTCCACAGTTATCCAGTGCCCACCTGCTCCGTGGCAGGTGCTTCGAGTTCGGGGTCCCAGGGAATTTTCATGATGTTCTATGACTCGCAGCAGGGACGGCTCCCTCCCTTGACTCCCCAGCACCCACCTGCACCTCCCCTTGCGGTGACCTTGACAATCCCATTAGGCCCAGAAGGCACTCCTCCCTTTGATGCAAGGTCAGAGTTGGAACTTGTGGCTCTGCTGCCGTCCAGACAACAGAACTTGCCTGAACACCCGGACGCTGGTGGCAGTTGCACCTTTAGGGGCTGGTAGTCATGTTTCTATGACTCTGATCCCAGACTCTGCCTCTTTATCCTCTGGAAATCGCTGTGCTTCCAGGGCATCTCAGAGAATTGGCAGTTCAGTAGGAATCTGAATGAAAGCCGGCCAGAGGTGCTGCTCTGCACGTCGGCCTCCTAAAGGATGGATTCATCAGTTTGGGTGTGTGGGTGGGAGGTGCAGTGTCCCCGCCGGGGGCAGCTACCTCACAGCTCCCAGGATCCCAGGCAAACAGCAAGGCCCTTTCACTTTTGCAGCTTCTCTTCAGTCGAACCATCAATTTTCATTCATTTCATCCCCCTGAAACCTAGACTCTTCTCACAATACGCCAAAATAAACTCCAGGTGACAGAAAAAAATTGTCATTTCAGTAGACTTGATATGGGCATTCCCGGGACAGGGAGACGAGTGCCAGCCCGTGGAGCACTAGCAAGACCCTCACTTCTCAGTAACTTCGTGCAGATCGAAGGTGGAGATAAAACACCAAGCTCCTCACTGTGGTCAAATGCAAGGCAACAGGAGCCAGGACATGCTCCTTCCTGCCCCAGAACGAGATTTCGTTCCCGTGTGTGCGGGATGCGAAAGGACATCTCAAAAAGCGTCCCATTGCGGACTTTGCTCTCAACCCCGAGACACCATCTGGAGTCAGGCTATGGCCCCCACCGCCCTTCACCAAGATCGCCTCCGGCAGAAGGAGCCCCAGCTTCCCAAAGCCTCCCCAGCTCGGGCCGCTCAGCCTCGGGTGCTTGCTCCTGCAGCCCCCGTGCCCGCCCCGTTTCCACTTGCTCTGTGGGACGGGGGAGGCATCTCTCCACCGTCCTTCTCATCGTTGCGCCTCCTAGACGCTCGTTCTGGGTGAGGGCTGTGTCCGGATTTGCCGTGTCCCCACTCGGAACGCGGGGCCTTCCAGAGAGCAGAGGCTCAGGGAGAGTCTGGGAGTAAAGGAGCCAGTGAGCAGAGGTCTTACGGACGCAGATGCCTCGTCTCCTGCTTTCTGAACAAAACCACACACATCCAACTCAAGATAGGTGTTCCCACGTTCCCGGCGTGGCTCAGTGGTTAAGAAATCCGACGAGGAACCATGAGGTTTGGGGGTCGGTCCTCGACCTTGCTCAGTGGGTTAAGGATCCCGCGTGGCTGTGGCTGTGGCGTAGGCTGGCGGCTATAGCTCTGATTCGACCTCTAGCCTGGGGTCCTCCATATGCCATGGTGTGGCCCAGGAAAAGGCAAAAAAAAAATTAGTTTTAAAGAATGACACACAGGTAGGATAGGAAGCAAGGCTTAACCGTTTTAATTTTATTGAGTGAATTCATGGCCCATCTCATTTACTGCTAAGGACTGTCACATTTCCCAAACCATTCTGATTCCAGCGGCATGTCCTCTGGCTCAGGGTCACTAAATCAAATGGCACACTGACAAACGTCTGTTACAGAAAGGCAAATCCGTCTTCTTGAACGAGGTAAGTACCAATACGCGTGTGGTTGATACAGTTCGCCAAGTTAGACCCTGAAGTTTATCAAGATTTCTGGTGAACGGAACAGCATTACAAACACGACTAAAGGAAACAGGGCTGAAAACCCACGTGCTCACAAAGAAAAGGCACCCAAGGCTGCCCCACGCTGTGTGCCCCCCTCGCCCACCCCCGCTCCTTGGCAGGCTGCCTGCTCGCTCTTCAAACACAGAGCGAAGCTGCTGGACAAGCTGCTGGCCTGCAAGGAGCCTGGGCGCCCCTCGGGCTCAGGGCCCCTCTTCCTCCTCCCTCACCGCCTCCGCAGACTGTGATGGGCGGGACCTGGGACCCGTCCCATTGACCCTGAGCAGATGCTCCAGGACTTTCAACTTGCTGGTCTCCTCGTGGGCTCGGCGACCCCAGAGGAACTCGTAGCGGGCGGGGTCGCTGTGGGGCACCTGGCGGTACTCCAGGTACCCCTCCTGCACCCACACCTGGGTGAGGAGCACCCTGGGCTCCCCATAGATGCAGTGCACCTTCCCAGGATACAGCCCCATTTTGCCCAGCTCTACCCAGACCACCTCCTCAGAGGCGTAGTCGCCCTCCAGGAAAATCACAGCCAGGAGCACCACCAGGAGGCCGGTCTTGGGCAGGCTGTGCTCATCGCTCAGCACCCCATCCCAGGTGAGGCCCAGGGTGGGGACCAGGGCGTAGGTGTGCTCACCGGGGTCCACCTCCTTCAGATCCAAGCCAAAGACCAGCTGCATGCACTCGGAAGCATGGCTGAGGACCTCAGGGTAGCGGTCCTGGGCATCTCCGGGGACCACGTTCAGCATCTCTGCCTTGGTGATGGGCTCCTTAGCACGATACTTGAGGAGCAGGAACTCCACCAGGTCAGCCATCATCACCAGCAGAGCATCCTCTTGCGAGGCCTCAGCTTCCACAGAGGAGGGCGGGGGGCTTGAAGCGGAGGAGGGCGACAGGGTCGCCGCCACCTCCTCCTCCTCTTCCTCGCACCCAAACAGCTGGGCCACCATCTTGCGGAGATCACTCAGCCGATCCAAAGGCATGATGACAGGGCCGGACAGCTGAAAGGAACGTGGGCAGGTGACAGATGGGGACCCTGGGCCTGGGACAGAGGGAGGGGGGGAGGGGCCCGGGCTGAGCACCGCAGCCACCTCCCTACACGTCTCCTCCTTAGGGGGGCTCTTGGGCCTCACGGCGGCTCTCCTCCTGGGCAGCCTGTCCCCTGTGACCCTGAAAGGGGTCGCAAGGTGGCTCCTCAGGGTGCAGCCGGCTCAGCGTGTGGATCTGGGGCTCCCTGGGGATGGGGTGACTTGGCCTTGTGGGGTGCCCTCTGCTCTGGGATGGGGAGCCCCCGGGGCCACACTCGGGGCCCACACCT
Source organism: Phacochoerus africanus (assembly GCF_016906955.1). Classification (NCBI taxonomy): domain Eukaryota; kingdom Metazoa; phylum Chordata; class Mammalia; order Artiodactyla; family Suidae; genus Phacochoerus; species Phacochoerus africanus. The sequence goes on from NC_062560.1 coordinate 130,122,369, forward strand.
CACCTGGATGCCTGGCACAGCCTGGGCCTCCTGCTCTGTGACACGAGGACGCGGGCCTCACACCTGGGCCTTCACCTCCGGTTCCTGGAGACTCTGTAAGAGGAGTGGAGGGGCACCGCGGGTGTAGACCGTGGCACAGCCCGGGCCTCCAGTGCTGGAAGGACGGTTGAACCGGACTCTGGGAGGGCCCCCAGTCCCCGCTGGGTGGTCCCCTCAGGGCTCCGGCCTCTGCTCGCCTTTTCTTGCCAGGCCCAGGCCCTCTCCCCTGCGAGCCTGAGGGAAACTCAGAACGAGACCCCACGCGGACCCGGAAGAGGTGAGGGGCCCACACGTGGCCACACCTGCCCAGCCGCCCCCCCCTCCCCCCGGGTCTGAGGCCGGGGAGACTGCTGGGTGCGCCCCTCTCCCTGGCTTCCCAGCACCCAGCACAGGGCAGCTCTCTGCCCGGGCCCCTCTGCCGGGGGGGGGGGGTCTGCTCCGTGCTCCCCGGGGGTCCTGGGCGTCCACCCTCCGCCGCCCCGAAGCCCCACCCCTCAGTCCAGGGACCTCCTGGCCCGGAGACCCTCAGCCAGAGGTCAGGAACCGCGTCCTCTGCTCATCCTTCCCCCGGGCCTCCTGCTCCCCGCGCCAGGGCAAAGAAAGGCTCCCTCGCTGTGCCGGGATCTGAGGGCCGCGACCCAGCCCGGACGCCCGGCATCGCCCCGTTTGCCCGTGTGGAGCCCGCTCGTCTCTCCGAGGCCCCAGTCTGTCCGGGCCCCGGGAGCCGACGACGGGCCCGGCCTCGTGGGCACATCCCGGCCCGGGGCCGCCCCGCGCCCTCTCGGTTCCAGGCCTCGGCGTCTCTCGGGCCTCCCCGAGCGGCCTCACCTGGGTGCCGGCGGGACCCCGGATGCTCCCTCTGCCCCCTGGAGGCCCCGCCTTTTATCCCAGGGCCCCAGTCGCCCTGAGACCCGGATGTCAGGAAGTCGGGCCACGGGGCCACGTGCTCGTCGCTCCCGAGGCGGGGGGTGGGGGGTGGGGTGGGGCTGACTTCCGGGGAGGGCGTCGCTGAGCTCCCCTCCGACTCGGGGTCCCGGCGGCCCTCCCCCCGCGCTCGGGCTCCTCATCCTGAGGCCTCAGCCCGAGCCCCTCCCCTCGGCCCACCTCAGGCCCCGCCCCGCCTTGGACCAGGGCCCCAGGCTCTCTGGGACCCGTGGTCGTGGCGCCCTGTGGCCTCCCCAGGCCACCTCTGCTCTGGAGTTCAGGCTCCCCTCAGGCCTCCCTCAGGGTACCGCCCTTGACTCGGGCAGCACGTGGCAGGCCCACCTGAGGGTCCCCCGCCTCCTGGCGCCTGAGACGCGGTCCCCGGGCTCTCGGAGACCCGGATGTCCGGGAATCGGGACACGGGGCCACGCGCTCACCCCGCCCTGCGGCCTCCCAGGGCTGACCTCAGGGTCGGGGGCCTGTGGGGTCCCTTTTGGTCTCCCTCGGAGTCCTCAGCTTGAGGCCTGGCAGCTCCTGGGATGTCCCCCGTGTTGACCCCAGGCAGGATCCTCTCGCCAAGGCCCTGCCTGCCCTGTGACACTGTGGGGACGGGAGTCTGGGGCGGTCGTATGAGACCGCCAAGCCCAGGACTTCCCAGCGCTGAGAACCCCAGGGGCCCAGACGATGCCGTGGGGTCCCTCCGCTCTCCCCCTCTCCTCAACGCCACCGCCAGCCAGACCTGGGTCCCTCACCCTCTGCCTACCTGAATTTGCTCCCCTTAGAACCAGATTCCACCCCCCAACCCGCTCCCCGCCAGGACCCCAGAGAGAGAAGTGTGTGTGGTCATGCCCACAACCCTGCCTGGGGTCACCCAGGGCCACCGCGGGGCGAACCTGAATTCCATGGGGCCCCGGAGACGGCCTCAGGGTTCTACGCTGATCCCTGGTGGGGCTGGGCTCCTTCCCTCTGCGGGCCCGAATCTGGCCTCCCTGACCCAGGAGCTCCCGTATCTCATGTCTCAGGCAGAAGCAAGGCATAGCCCTTCTAGACCCCATTCCCAGGGGTCTCCCAGGGCTGCCAGGAGGGAGCGGGATGGATTCCCTGCAGACCCTCGGTCCTCCCCTGGTCCTCCCCTAGCCCCTAGCAGAATCTGGACTCCAACTCTGCTCTCCTGAGCCTGCCCCCCTCAGACCCGCACTCTGACTCCCCAGGGTCGCTGAGGAGGTGGGGCGGGGGGAGTGCTCAGCCTGACAGTCCAGCCCCAGGGCGCCCCACAGTCCCAGGAAGGCCGCGGTTGGATTCTGTGGGACCCTCTGAACCCGAGTGGGTCAGAGAAGGGCTGCCATCCTAGCCCAGATGCCAGCTGGAAGGGGCACTGTGGCGCCCATGAGGTGGGGGAGCCCTGAGAACAGGGCTGTTCCCATAAGGGGGTCCTGGCCGGCCAGCCAGACTTCAGAATCATTGTGTTTGAAAGATTGAGTTTTAGGAGTTCCCGTCGTGGTGCAGTGGTTAACGGATCCGACCAGGAAGCATGAGGTTGCGGGTTCGATCCCTGGCCTCGCTCCGTGGGTTAAGGATCCGGCGTTGCCGTGAGCTGTGGTGTAGGTCGCAGACGCGGCTCGGATCCTGTGTTGCTGTGGCTGTGGTGTAGGCCAGCGGCTACAGCTCCGATTCAACCCCTAGCCTGGGAACCTCCATATGCCATGGGAGTGGACCTAGAAAAGACAAAAAGAAACAAGAAAAATTGAGCTTTAGCTGGAGGGGCTGGGCAGTGGCAGGTGAGGGGGGCACCCTTGGTCTGACAATTACATCATAGCACTGTTTGAGTGCAGAGATGGTCACTTTCCAATCCTCAGTCACAGTCAGAAATACATTTCACATCTCCACCTAGTGTGTGTGTGCTATAGACAACATGTGTGCAGCTCATGTGGGTGTATATACACAGATATCCACATACCGTGTATATAGGAATGATGATGTATCTATTGAGGTCTATTTATACAGTTAATTTGGGAAAATCTCTGCTATTACTATGTGTGAATCTCACTGATACTCCTATCCTATTTTTAGCCTATTCCTTTTTTTTTTTTTTTTTTTTGTCTTTTTAGGGCTGCACCCAGGGCATATGCAAGTTCCAGGCTAGGGTCCTCATCAGAGCTGCAGCTGCCTCCCTATGCCACAGCCACAGCAACGCCAGATCCCTAACCCCCTGAGCCACAATGGGACTTCCTAGCCTAGTCTTTATATAACTCAAAATAATAATTTTTGCAAAGGCCAGTCCTCACCCAGAAGGTGCTCTCAGGTGGGTATGAGCCCAGACTCAGGATGCAAACGACTCATTCGGCACCACCCTTCCTGCTGTTCTGCTGTTATCCCGGGGCTGCTGACAGGTATGCTCTGGAGCCCACCTGGGCTTTGTGCAATGAACTAGGTCGGAAGTTAACCCTCTTTTCCCCTACCCATCCTGCCATCTGCATCTGGGCAGCCCATAGCCCCTCCCCAACTTCGCTGCTGCTGGCCACACCCCACCCCAAACAGAGGAACCGGCTCCCCACAGCCCTCATTCTTCCCCAGGGGGTTCCCATGTTTTGTAGTTTGGATATTGTTGTTCATATCCTGTATTGTTTTAAAGACTATTTTTTTTCAAATTTTTTTTCCACTGTACAGCATGGGGACCAAGTTACACATACATGTATACATACTTTTTCCTCCCATTGTTGTGATGCGGTGTCAGTATCTAGACATAGTTCTCAATGCTACACAGCAGGATCTCATTGTCAATCCATTCCGAGAGCAATAGTTTGCATCCCTTAACCCCAAGCTCCCAGTCCCTCCCTCTCCCCCCCACCCCCGGCAGCCACAAGTCTATTCTCCAAGTCCGTGATTTTCTTTTCCATGGAAACTTTCATTTGTGCTGTATATTAGATTCCAGTTATAAGTGATATCATATGGTATTTGTAAAGACTATTTTTTAAAGCACTTTTAGGTGCACAGACACACATAAAGAGAAGGTCCCTAGATTTCCCATTTATTTCCATCTCGGTATGTACGTAGCCTCTCCATTATTAACTAGGCCACTAGAGTGGTAGGTACATGCATTATCATTGAGGAGCTGACACTGAGACATACGAATCCCCCAGAAGCTGGTTTACACCAGGCTTCACCCTTCCTGTTGCACATTCCTGAAGTTAGATGTTTGTAAACAATGTTCCACTTCCTGTGGGTACCAAAGTTTATCCATTCACTGACTGCAGGACTTCCAGTTGGCATCTATGTTTTGGCAATTATGAGGAAAGCTGCTAAAAACATCCGTGTGTAGGTTTTTGTGTGGACATAAGTTTTCAACTCCTTTGGGTAAATACCCATATGGTTGCTGGATCACACAGCGAGAGTATGTTCTGTTTTATAACAAAACGCCAAGCTGTCTTGCAAGGTGGCTGTACCATTTTGTATTCCCCCCCCCCCCCCGCAGTTAACGGGGTTCCTGCTGCTCCAAAGTCCTCAGTAGCATTTGCTCTTGTCACTGTGCCAGATTTGGGTAATTCAATTAGGTGTGTAGATGGGGTGTGCACGCACGTGCGTGTGATCGTCAAGTGATTTCTCATGCCTATTCATCACTCAGGATCAAGCTGGGAAGGGCAGGGCCAGGCTAGAGAATGTTCAAGTCCTACCCAAAGCATCAGGAAGCAGCTTCGAGCATATTATAAGTGCTTGATCATGTCCTGTTCTGGCTGCTTTCCCTTTTTTTTAATCCCCACGGAGGGAGGCCAGGGATCAAGCCCACGTTCTCATGGACACTATGTCAGGTTCTTAACCTGCCGAGCCACAACGGGAACCCCTACTGGGGCTGCTTTCTGAGAGGAAAACCAGAAAACGAAACTGGAACTATTCGAGCAAAAAGAACTTGAGGATCGGATCTATGGAACTCACAGTGTCTCCCACCTGGAAAGCCTTTGTGTGTGCAAGCGTGCTTGTGAACCAACCACGTGGGACGGCAGCCCCTCTGATTCCAGGCTGTTCCGGGGAGACTTTGGAATGTGCCTACGGGCCCAAGGCCACAGGCACTTGTGTGGCCTGGGGGAAGGTCTGAGGCAGGAAGTTTCCCTTGACAATTAGGGGGTCCCTGGGGAGGACCCTCCCTCTCAGAGCTTTGTGGTGTGGCGTTTGTTCAGGACAATGTACCCGGAGGGGTCTTGATGCCTCCTCCCCTGGGGCCAAGTCCCCCGGCCAGTGCCTTTGCCCTGCCTCGGTCCAGCAGCCCTGCCCCTGCTGACCCGTGCTGGCCCTAGAACAAGTTATACCATGTTGACACAGTTCTGACCTGGGGGAGGTAGCTTCTCCTTAACAGAATTTTCATTGAGAAGAGAAGCATTGCATCGCTCAATGTTCACGTTTATAGCGATTCAGACTCTTCCCAATGTGGGGGGAAGCACAACTTAGACACACGGTAACAAAAGGGACATCTAATGACACCCTCACAAGGCCCCAGGGATTTTACAGCCAGGTCACATCAGGTGGAAACTCCCACCAATTCTTTCAGTTTCTCCTATGCTTCTGTCCATTGGACAGACTAAGAAACCCGGGCTTAGAGAGTTTCAAGATTTGCTCTGCTAAAGAGGAGCAGAGCACATATTCAAACCGAGGCGTGCAGGGTCCTGTCCCCGGTGGGGCCTGAATTATCTTCCACCCAATCAAGGGGGTTCCACTGGCCGAAGGGTGACCTACTGAGAGATGCCGCCTGTCATATAATTTAGGGAACACAGAGAAGCCAGGGTGCAGGAGGACGCTGCTGAGTGAGGACAGGAAGAATCGGAGGATGGTCAGAGGGGCACAGTCTCCGGGTCTCAGGGGAGTAGAGTTGTGGCCCAGGTCCTGTGGTGGGGGGGTTGGCGGGGGTCAAGGTGAAGACCTGGAGAGGACTGAGGGCCACCAGGGAGCCCATCACTTGCCCTCCCAGTCAGCAAATTCAGGGAGGGCAGAGGGAGAGGCCCAGACAGCTGGCGGTGGCGTTGAGGAGAGGGGGAGAGCGGAGGGACCCCACGGCATCGTCTGGGCCCCTGGGGTTCTCAGCGCTGGGAAGTCCTGGGCTTGGCGTCTCCATACGACCGCCCCACTCCCGTCCCCCCAGTGTCACAGGGCAGGCAGGGCCTTGGCGAGAGGATCCTGCCTGGGGTCAACACGGGGGACATCCCAGGAGCTGCCAGGCCTCAAGCTGAGGACTCCGAGGGAGACCAAAAGGGACCCCACAGGCCCCCGACCCTGAGGTCAGCCCTGGAGGCCGCAGGGCGGAGAGCACTGGCCCCGTGTCCCGATTCCCGACATCCGGGTCTCCGAGAGCCCGGGACCGCGTCTCCCGCCAGGAGGCGGGGACCCTCAGGTGGGCCTGCCACGTGCTGCCAGTCAAGGGCGGTACCCTGAGGGAGGCCTGAGGGGACCTGAACTCCAGAGCAGAGGTGGCCTGGGGAGGCCACAGGCGCCACGACCACGGGTCCCAGAGAGCCTGGGGCCCTGGTCCAGGCGGGGCGGGGCCTGAGGTGGGCCGGGGGAGGGGCTCGGCTGAGCCTCAGGATGAGGAGCCCGAGCGCGGGGAGGGCCGCCGGGACCCCGAGTCGGAGGGAGCTCAGCGACGCCCTCCCCGAAGTCAGCCCCACCCCACCCCCCACCCCCCGCCTCGGGAGCGACGAGCACGTGGCCCCGTGGCCCGACTTCCTGACATCCGGGTCTCAGGCGACTGGGGCCCTGGGATAAAAGGCGGGGCCTCCAGGGGGCAGAGGGAGCATCCGGGTCCCGCGGCACCCAGTGAGGCCGCCGGGGAGGCCCAGAGACGCCGAGGCCTGGAACCGAGAGGGCGCGGGCGGGCCCCGGGCCGGGATTGCCCACGAGGCCGGGCCCGTCTTCGGCTCCCGGGCCCGGACAGACTGGGGCCTCGGAGAGACGAGCGGGCTCCACACGGGCAAACGGGGCATGCCGGGCGTCCGGGCTGGGTCGCGGCCCTCAATCCCGGCACAGCGAGGAGCCTTTCTTTGCCCTGGCGCGGGGGCAGGAGGCCCGGGGAAGGATGAGCAGAGGACGCGGTTCCTGACCTCTGGCTGAGGGTCTCCGGGCCAGGAGGTCCCTGGACTGAGGGGTGGGGCTTCGGGGCGGCGGAGGGTGGACGCCCAGGACCCCCGGGGAGCACGGAGCAGACCCCCCCCCCCGGCAGAGGGGCCCGGGCAGAGAGCTGCCCTGTGCTGGGTGCTGGGAAGCCAGGGAGAGGGGCGCACCCCAGCAGTCTCCCCGGCCTCAGACCCGGGGGAGGGGGGGCGGCTGGGCAGGTGTGGCCACGTGTGGGCCCCTCACCTCTTCCGGGTCCGCTGGGGTCTCGTTCTGAGTTTCCCTCAGGCTCCAGGGGAGAGGGCCTGGGCCTGGCAAGAAAAGGCGAGCAAGCCGGACCCTGAGGGGACCACCCAGCGGGGACTGGGGGCCCTCCCAGAGTCCAGTTCAACCGTCCTTCCAGCACTGGAGGCCCGGGCTGCGCCAGGTCTACCCCCGCGGTGCCCCTCCACTCCTCTTACAGAGTCTCCAGGAACCGAGGTGAAGGCCCAGGTGTGAGGCCCGCGTCCTCGTGTCACAGAGCAGAGCCCAGGCCGTGCCAGGCATCCAGGTGAGGTGTGGGCCCCAGTGTGGCCCGGGGGCTCCCCATCCCAGAGCAGAGGGCACCCCACAAGGCCAATTCACCCCATCCCCAGGGAGCCCCAGATCCACACGCTGAGCCGGCTGCACCCTGAGGAGCCACCTTGCGACCCCTTTCAGGGTCACAGGGGACAGGCCGCCCAGGAGGAGAGCCCCCGTGAGGCCCGAGAGCCCCCCTAAGGAGGAGACATGTAGGGAGGTGGCTGCGGTGCTCAGCCCGGGCCCCTCCCCCCCTCCCTCTGTCCCGGCCCAGGGTCCCCATCTGTCACCTGTCCACATTCCTTCAGCTGTCCGGCCCTGTCATCATGCCTGTGGATCGGCTGAGTGACCTCCGCAACATGGTGGTCCAGCTGTTCGGGTCTGAGGAGGCGGCGACCCCATCGCCCTCCTCCTCCTCAGGCCCCCCGCCCTCCTCTTGGAAGCGGAGGCATCGCAACAAGATGCACTGCTGGCGATGATGGCTGACCTGGTGGAGTTCCTGCTCCTCAAGTATCGTGCTAAGGAGCCCATTGCCAAGGCAGAATGCTGAACGTGGTCCCCAGAGATGCCCAGGACCAGTTCCCTGACGTCCTGAGCCGCGCCTCCGAGTGCATGCTGCTGGTCTTTGGCTTGGATCTGAAGGAGGTGGACCCGGCGAGCACACCTACGCCTTGTCCCCACCCTGGGCCTCACCTGGGATGGGTGTGCTGAGCGATGAGCACAGCCTGCCCAAGACCGGCCTCCTGGTGGTGGCCTGGTCGTGATTTTCCTACAGGGGGACTGCGCCCCCGAGGAGGTGGTCTGGGAAACACTGGGTGTCATGGGGGTGTGTGCCGGGAAGGTGCACTGCATCATGGGGAGCCCAGGTGCTCCTCACCCAGGTGTGGGTGCAGGAGGGGTACCTGGAGTACCGCCAGGTGCCCCACAGCGACCCCGCCCGCTACGAGTTCCTCTGGGGTCGCCGAGCCCACGAGGAGACCAGCAAGTTGAAAGTCCTGGAGCATCTGCTCAGGGTCAATGGACGGGTCCCAGGTCCCGCCCATCACAGTCTGCGGGGGGGGGGAGGGGGGGGCGGCCGGCGAGGGCCTACCATGCTCAGCCACAGCTGTCCAGCAGCTTCGCTCTGGTTTGAAGACGAGCAGGCAGCCTGCCAAGGAGCGGGGGTGGGCGAGGGGGGCACACAGCGTGGGGCAGCCTTGGGTGCCTTTTCTTTGTGAGCACGTGGGTTTTCAGCCCTGTTTCCTTTAGTCGTGTTTGTAATGCTGTTCCGTTCACCAGAAATCTTGATAAACTTCAGGGTCTAACTTGGCGAACTGTATCAACCACACGCTATTGGTACTTACCTCGTTCAAGAAGACGGATTTGCCTTCTGTAACAGACGTTTGTCAGTGTGCCATTTGATTTAGTGACCCTGAGCCAGAGGACATGCCGCTGGAATCAGAATGGTTTGGGAAATGTGACAGTCCTTAGCAGTAAATGAGATGGGCCATGAATTCACTCAATAAAATTAAAACGGTTAAGCCTTGCTTCCTATCCTACCTGTGTGTCATTCTTTAAAACTAAATATCTTTTTTCTTTTTTTTTTTTGCCTTTTCCTGGGCCACACCACGGCATATGGAGGACCCCAGGCTAGAGGTCGAATCAGAGCTATAGCCGCCAGCCTACGCACAAGCCACAGCCACGCGGGATCCTTAACCCACTGAGCAAGGTCGAGGACCGACCCCCAAACCTCATGGTTCCTCGTCGGATTTCTATACCACTGAGCCACGCCGGGAACGCGGGAAACCCTATCTTGAGTTGGATGTGTGTGGTTTTGTTCAGAAAGCAGGAGACGAGGCATCTGCGTCCGTAAACCTCTGCTCCCTGGCTCCTTTACTCCCAG
>NC_062560.1:130131889-130228735 GCF_016906955.1 Phacochoerus africanus
CGTGCGTCCGCCCGGGCACGAAGGAGCGACTGCGTTTGCGCAGTGCCGCGCGCTGAAAGCACGCCCGCGGTGCCACCTGTCCGCGGTCCCGGGTCCCCGAGGCGGAGGACTGTCCTACCCGGTGGCCGAAGCCGGGCCCTCCCCGCGCGCCCACCACCCGCCGCGGCTGCGGACGGTACCTCTAGGCAGGGGTTTCCTGGGACTGGGAGCGCGCACGGGGCGGCCGAGGCCGCACTTGCTGTTCCCTCCACCGCCACCATCCCACGCTGTGTGTGTGTGTGTGTGTGTGTCCCGGTGACGCGGGGCTGCGGTCCAGTCCTGCCCTCCCGCCTCCCGCCAGGCCCCCAGGCTGTGACCTCATCGCGGACTCCTGACCCCCGCCGTGCGGTGCTCAGCTGCTCCTCCCAGGCTCCCCCTCCCAGTGGCACTAGCCGCGATGCCATGGAGGGTGACTGGCTGGCTGTAGGACCCCCAGGTCCTTCCCACCTGACATGTGCGGGGAGGTGTCTCCAGCTGGACCTGGGGGTCCACTGGGCTGTGAGAACACGATCAGTCAGTCGTGCGGGACGGATTTGAGTGCTGGGCTGGGACTCATGGGGACCCTGACTCAGCCAGCAGGGCTGGAGAGCCCCACTGCCCTGCTGCAGAACCAGCCCTGAGTGAGCGCTTGTGGTCATGTGCGGTTCTCCTGAGGAGGGCCCTCCTGGGGCCCGGGGGTCTCCAGTCCCTGCTCTGGCTCCTCTGCCAGCACTGCTGTCTTGTAGCTGATGAGCTTTGCTCTCATCCCTCTGGTCCTCGTGCAGGTGAAGACACGGAGGCAAGAGGAAGAGGTTGCTCCGCGGGCCGCCGAGCAGGTGCCTTGTGCCTGGAGAGGTAGGGGGGCCCTCGGCACCCTTCTTCCCTTTAGGGCGACATCAGCTCTCTCCAGGGATGCCGCCCACACAGTTCAGGTGTCATGGGTGTGCTTTGGTGGCGGCACTGAGAAGAGGGTTGGCTGAGAAGCAGTGGCGGAAACTGGCACACCTGAGCTCGAGTCACATACCCCAGAGAGGAACCAGACGGGGCCAGGCCACAGGGGCCAGCCAGCCTCCCCCATGCCCGATCCAGACAGAGTGAATAGGGCGCCCCTTTGTCACCCACCAGGTTGGCGCAGGTGAAGCGGGCTGATGATGCTCAGGGCCAAGCAGCATGTGAGGAGCCCCTGCCTGTGGGCCGTGGGGTGCACACGGGAGCCTTTGTGGGGGTGTCGCTGGCGTGGGGAGGCATCTCGGGGTGTGCGCCGTGCGGCCGGGGCCTCACGCGGTCTTCAGTCCGTGTGTGTTGATGGCGGCGGAGAGTGGGACCCCTCGAGCAGGGGAAGAGGCTGTAACTTGAGAACGGGACCCCACGTAGGCGGTGACACTGTGACATGGAGGAAGACGCCTGAGGTGCTGGAGTGGAGACACCACTCGGCACCCCGTGGCGACCTCTGCGCTCATTTGCCTGGACAGTCGTGTCAGAGTCCCCCCCACGGGGTGGCTTAAACTGCAGATCCGTGTGTTAGCTCAGGTCCTGGAGGCTGGAAGCCCGAGGTCAAGGCTCTTGTGAGGGCGGCTGTGAGCGGGAATCTGTCTCAGCCCTCCCGTCGCTGCCGGGCCTTTGCTGGCACTCCTCGGCCTCCCCTGGCTGGTACAGCTCTGCCTCCGGCTTCGCACGGAGTCCCCGTGTGCCTCTGTCTCTGCATGTCCCCATTCTAGGAGGCCTCGGTCCTGTTAGATGAGGGCCCCTCCTAATGCGCACATGGGAACATGATGAGCCCTGTAAAGACCTGTCCTTTCCATGGAAGGTCCTGCCGCGAGGTACTTGGGCTTGATTGGTCCGCCCGTGGATTTGGGGGAAGCCTCGGAACCCGTAACCGCCTGCCAAGGCCCTGAGGGAGGGGGACAGGTGGAATGGTCCGGGGATGGAGGGAAGGCCTTCATGGCCGTGGGGGGGCGAAGAAAGAGAGAGGGGGCAGGAGCCAGGCGCGGTGGGGCCCGGTGGGTGCTGGTGAGAAGGGTGGATCAGCTCTGCTTGGGGAAGGAAACCCCTGGAAGGAAGTGGGCCAGGTGCCTTGGGCGCCTCGTCCCCCGACCTCACGGCCACGTGGGAACTGAGGCTCCTCTTTGTGGTGCGGCGACGTGGCTGAGGCTCAGGCCGTGGCCCTGCTCCTCCTGCCGCCAGCTGTGCCTCAGCGAGGAGGGGGAGGGGCCCCTCCAGGGACGAGCAGAGCAGACGGGGCCCAGGGTGCCTGCAGTCGGGCCCCCGGGAGTCACGGGCTGCCTCTTTGTTCCTGGGCGCCTGGTCCTCAGCTGTAGAGTGGGGGGTGACAGTAACCGAACCGCCTGGGTTCTCTGATGATTGGATTCTGCCCTCCCTGGATGGGGTCCGCCCCAGGGCCGGGGCGTGGAGCGGGACCGAGGGCACCAGGGCCTGTGCTGGTCTCCTGTGTCCTGTCTCTGGGCTCCGGTTGGGGGCAGGGCATCTGCTGACAGCGGAGGGCAGAGGTGCAGGAAGGGTGGGAGGAGGGTGGCTCCCAAAGGTCTGGGGAGGAGACTGCTGGCGGGCCGCCTGAGACCCGTGGGGCTGCCGCCGGGCCTGGCTGAGGTTGGATACCAAGGGCTTGCCTGCCCTCCGCAGCCCTGGAGCAGGGCGGGGAAGATGGGGCATCTGTGATGCTTTGGGCGGGGCAGGGGCAGGGGCGGGGCCGGGGGCGGAGCCAAGCCCGGACTGTCCAGCTCTGTGCCAGGAGGGGGCTGGAGCCTGGCCGCTCTGCTGTGGAGCCATGGGGCCCTCGGTCCTCTGTGCTCCCCCCGGAGCCCAGGGGCCTCTGTTGTAGAACTGACCACATGCCTTTCCCTCGCTGTCCCCACCCTCCTTCGTGCGCTCCCCACGGACTCCATCGGACGGGCGCCCCCCCCCCAGTGCCAGGCCCTGTCTGCTGAGCGCGTGGACGCAGGAGGAAGGAGCCGGCGCTCTCTGGTCCCCCTCCCCCCGGGTCAGTGGGCTCTCGGGGCGCGTTGGGGTGCGGTCAGGGCCATGGGCCGGGCGGCAGGCCCGCTGACCCCTGTGCTTCTGTGTTTCCGCAGCCGCGCGAGGCCCGGGGAGCTGTGCGGACATGAAGTTCGGCTGCCTGTCCTTCCGGCAGCCGTATGCGGGTTTCGTCTTAAACGGGGTCAAGACCCTGGAGACGCGCTGGCGGCCCCTGCTCAGCAGCCAGCGGCACCGCACGCTGGCCGTGCACATCGCGCACAGGGACTGGGAAGACGCTGCCTGGCGGGAGCTGCTGGGGGAGCGGCTGGGGATGAGCGCCGCCCAGATCCAGGCCCTGCTGCAGGCCGGGGAGAAGTTCGGCCGCGGGGTGATAGCGGGCAAGTGGCCCCGGGGAGCCCTGCTCAGGCACCTGCGCGGGCCGCCCCTCAGGCTGGCTGGCACCCCGGCTTCTGTGCCTGTTTGCTTGGGAACCGCTTGATGTGGGGGCTGAGCTTCCTCGACGCAGCGCCGCTTCAGAGGGGCAGCGAGGCCCTGGGCTGGGGTCGGGCCGAGGTTGCCGTTTGTGATCTGAGAGGCAGAGGCGGGCCAGGCCTGCATGTGGCCGTCCCCTCTCTGCGTGCACGTGGGTCTGTGTGTGCCCATGGCCCAGACCACGAGAGGCAACACGGTGCCCAGAGGCAGTCAGGTGGTCTCTGACCAGCCCTGGGGGCTTCCTGAACGAGTCCCCAACCCCTCCCTGGTGGAGGTCCCCGTTGGCACCTGTCACCTGGTGAGTTGCTTGGGGACCTGATCACGCATCGGTTCCCCGCACTGGCCGGGGCCCTTCTCGTCTGTGCCCGCTGCCTTCAGCGGTCGGGCCGGGACCTGCCCTGCCGGGGACCCGGGTGGGGTCGTTGAGGCCCAGGCCTCCCCTTTTCATTTGTCTCCCCCCTCGGCCTTGCCCCGAGCTCCCTGAGCAGAGGTTGGCGCATCCCAAATGCTCAGCCAGAGGGACCCGACCCCCTGCTTCACCTCTAGCGGTTGTGACGCTGAAGAGCCCTGCTCTCCGGGGGGGGGGGGGGGGGGGCTTGGTTTAGGGGAGGGAGACAGCCGTGCGCTTCTCTCTCTGTGCGCAGGGCTCGTGGACGTCGGGGACACCGTGCTGTGCCCAGAAGACCTGAGTGCCGATGAGCTCGTGGAGCTGGAGAACCAAGCGGTCCTGACCGGCCTGCAGCACAAGTACCTGACGGCGCTCGCGAACCCCCGGTGGCTGCTGGAGCCCGTCCCCAGGAGAGGCGGGAGGGACGTCTTCCAGGTCGACATCCCCGAGCACCTGATCCCCTTTGGGCAGGAAGCCTGACCAGCGTGGGCTCTCGAGGGAAGGTGACCGAGAGACCGGCTGAACCGTGACGCTGTCAACTCGCCGTCGCGCCCAGACGTGCCCATCTGGTTCTGTCTGGATTGGCGCCGCCCACTCTGTGCTGTTGGCGGACACAGATGTGACACTCGGGTGCCAGGATCGGGGGGGGGGGGGCTCCCTGTGCGCTGCCACTCGGGGCTCGGTGACAGCATCTCGAGGACTTGGACCTTTAGGCAAAGGGGCAGCTGCCCTGGCCTTGCTTGGGTCCTGCTGATCTAGACGTGATAGGGAGAGGGGTTTGGAGAGAACCGGGGGGTGTTTGCCCCCTTTGCTCCGGTGAAGACTCCTAGGATGTTTGAACAGCGTCGGGGCCGGTGGGGAAGGCTGGCAGCGGGCACTGAAGGCTTGCCTGGGAGTGACCGGCCGGCGACGGCCTGGTTCCCGGGGAAGGGGACGGCCGACTCAGAAACGGGGCGCTGTCTGTCCGCGCAGGGGCTGCCTCTTGTCCCGTTGAAAAGCATCCCCAGGCTCAGGAAGCGCACGCGTGAGCCGTGCTGCTTCACGTCCAAAGAAAGGCCCCTAAATCCAGCCCTGCTGGCAAGGTGAGAAGTGCTGCCGTTCCCTTGCTGGACACCTTTTACTGATGGGTGGGCTTTGGGCTCGTGTGTTAGCGGGGTTTCTAGTGCCTGTTGCCTGTGCGGGTGACGGGCTTTCCGCCAGGTGTTGGCCGGAGCGGCCTGTCCCCGGTGAGCCAGGCTGCCCTGCTCACCCGTCCCTTGGCGGGGGGTGGCGGGGGGGTGGCCCTGGCTTCCGGGGTCTTCTTTGGGAGGCCCTGGACGGTGAGCAGAGGACGCTCAGCTGCTGATCAGAAACTTCTGGCATCCCAAGGGGGCCCGTGAGGAAGACCTTTCGGGCTGCAGCACGCACGAGGGGTGGGACATGCTGCCCACGGTCAGGAGCCGGGCCGCTCTGTCTCCTGACCGGCAGGCAAGGCCCGGGGACCAGACCTTCCGGGGCTGGCCCAGTGCCCCAGCCACATCCTTGGCCGCGTGTGCGACATGCTGCCGCTTCAAGTGCAAGCGGACGACGGGACCGAAGCCGACTCGGGCCGGGGTTTGCAGCCTCGCGGGGCTTCCGTGGGGACGTGTGGCGAACAGAAGGTGAGAGAGAGAGAGAGCACAGACTCGCGGTTCTCATTCCGTGGTTTATTTCCTCCCGTGGGGTTTTGCTCGTCTTTATTGAGGCCCAGGCTGGGTTTCTGGTTCGGGGTGGTGCTTTTTGTCTGTGACCAGGGCCCGCGCGCTCAGGGACTTGGGTTGTCCTTGAACGGCTCGCAGAGGGCACTCTTGTGATCTGAGGAGCCCTCCTGCCCCTCGTCCCCTTCGGGGGCCTCGTTTGGGGCCGTGACTGGAAGGGCCACCAGGAGGATGGAGGAGCAGATGGTGTACAGAGACAGCACCGAGCCGTACGCTGGGCAAACCGGGAGGCTGGTGGGCACGTCCCCTGCACTGTCACTTCCGGCGGTAGCCGGGGGCCCACACATGACATTCCTGGACGTGCCCTCCCCACTGGGGCCACCTTGCTCACGGAGGGGCTGGTGTGCCCCGGCCTGCCCGGCTACACTGCTCCTGGACCAGAGGCCAGAGAACGTGAAAGCCCGGGTGGCACCGGGCCCCTGAGCACTGGGAGCTTCCTTCGGGGCCTTGGAGCTGGCGGCCTCCTTGGTGGGATCCTGGAGACGGAGCCGCGGGGAGCGTCTCGTGGGCAGGAGCTGCTTCTTTCTCTTTGGGCCCGGCCCGCTGGTTCCCCGCGGAACCCGCGCTCCCTGGATGTTCTCGACCAGCAGAGGCTTGTCTCTCTGAAAGTTGGAGTTGCGGTAGATCTGAAACGAGAGGGGTCAGGTTAGCCGTTCCGGGAGAAAAGAGGCGCCCTCCCCCGAGGGCCCGCAGGAGCCGGGGGTCAGAGGCCTCCGCCTCGCCTGGCACGAGCTCACGCCGCCTGGGCCCAGGTGTTCGCCTAGCTGCCTGCCACCAAGTGACCCCCCCGGATCTGTGCCGCCCCCCCCCGCAGGTTTTCTCTAAGGGGTGGGTTTAAGGGCACAGGCTCGCTCTTGGCCCCTTTAGCCCCGTCTCCGGTGAAGAAGGCGCCCCTCGGAAAGGGGAGCCTCTGGGCCCGTCCGGCGTCTGGTCTGCCCGGAAGAGGCTGGCGCAGCCGCGAGCGTAGGGCGCAGAGGGCCACTACGCTACCATCATCCGCTCCTTGCCCGGAGAGCCCGCCGAAGGGCCGGCCGGGCGTAGTTTGCTGAATCCGTGGAGGTTCAGCTGCCGGATGAAGCCCTTCAAGCTGTCTGCCTCCAAGATGCTCTCCGCGCCTCTGCGGTGGAGAACCTCCCTCTGGAAGAGCTCCTGGTCGATGACCACCGCGTCGCCCGCGTCGTTCCAGCGCACAGACGGGAAGGCCTCGTCCTCCGCCACCATCCAGAGCTTTCTGGGGAAGGAGAGCCCGAGCCCGCGGCTGTTCGCCGAGCCGACGGCGCCTCGGCTGGGGCCCGGGGCGGGCGGGTTGTCTCGGGGGCCTGGCTCTGGGCTCTCGGCTCCGTCTCCGCGCTTCTCCGGGGCCTCCCTCGAGTCCCCCCCAGGATCCGGGGAGGGGCCTGGTGCCGGCTCCCCCTCAGCCAATGGGGCCCGCGTGGCTGGGCCTGCCTCGTGGCTACTCGGACTCGCCATGGACCAAGGCTAGATCCGGAGCAGCGGCCTCTGCCCGAGGCCGTATCTCGGGCCTCTCGGGTCAGAAGTGCCTTCCGTCCGGGTGGGGTCGCCCAATAAATACGGTCCGCAGCGTTCCAGAATCTCGGTCGTGGGGTAACCGGCCGCTGAAGTCGTTCTCTTCTGTCCTGGTCACGGGATGTCACAAAGGTGGTCTCGAGGGGGAGCCCGGCGCGGTGTGGGGGAGGGGAGGGGTCCGGGCCCCCAGCGCCTCTCGTTCCTCCAAGTAGAGAAAGGAGGGCTCAGCTTCCCAGGAGAGGCTCCCGCCTGCGGCCGGGCCCCTCGTCTCAAGGGGCCAGGCCTGTGTGGGTCGAGGCGCGTGATCCTGTCCCCACGCCCATCCCCAGAGATGGGGAGGCTCGGGGCTGGCCTCTGGGTTGCTGGAGGGCAGCCCCGGTTAGTCCCAGCTGGGCGACCCCCTGGACCGCAGGGCCCCTGGCGCCCGTCCCTCCCAGCAGGTGGCGGTCCCGCGCGGGCCGCTCGCCTTAGCCTCGGTTGGTGGCCCTCCCCCTCCCCCCCCCCGCACCCTGCCACCGGCTTGGGTCTCTCCCAGCTGCCCCCGCTGCTAGGTTGGGGCTGTGCAGATGGGCCCGAACAGAGTCCTGTGGCCTGGCCCCTGGGCCCAGCTGTCCCCACGCCGGGACTCCCGTTCAACATCAGTGTCCCACAGGCGCCTCAGACCCAGGGTTCCCCACAAGGCCGCGTGGGCGTGGATGGCCACAGCCTCCCAGGGGCTTCGGAGCCTCCTTTCGAGCTCTGCTTGCCCCCAGCCTCATCCCTGTCCACGTCACAGGGGGATTGCCTTTAGCTGCCGTTGCTTCCCATTGAGACGTCTCACTGCCCAGGAGAGCTCCCTTGGGAACACCTGCCTTGGTCCTTTTCCGGTCACCTCCCCAGACCCTCGGGCTCAGCCTCCCGCAAGGCTGCCCCCAAACCCCTATTTGCTTTCCACTCGGGGAAAGCACAGCTTCCCTGGCCCCAGCTTCCTGGCCTCCCACCTCCACCGTCGGTCTCCTGGGTCGCGCCCCTCTGAAGTCCCACATGTGGCTTCGGCATGTCCGGCCCTGTTGAAAGCAGCGTCTCCGCGGCCTGCTCCCCTTGCCAGCCCGGCCCTCCTCCCCGCAGCCCCCTCCACCCCCGCCCCTCTCCCGCCCTTCCCTTGGGGGCAGGACTTGCTTTGCTGGCAGGTTAGATCCTTTCCAAGGGGCCAGCTCGACCCAGACTCACAAGGAGGCAAGGAGACCTCCCACGGGCTGAGCTAGACAGGCCTGCGGGGAGCCCCGGCCACGTGGACTTGACAAGAGAGGCGGGTCTGGGTGGGGGATGGGAGGAAGCCCGCATGAGGGGCCTCTGTCTTCTCCCTGGGGGCGGGGGGGGGGTGGGGTGGGGTACGCCCGTGGGCTTGGCCATGTGTGTGCTCCAGCCCTTGTGGGCGACGTTGGTCTTACCAGTCACCGTGTCGGGGATGGAGTGGCAGCTCGGAAGGCCCATCTGCAAGGAGCCTCGGTCCTTGTCCCAGCTCTGCCGCTCCGCAGGGCCACTTGCCCCTTCCGAGGGCTCTGCCTTGGTGCTAAAAGAGGAGAACAGAGAGGGTTCGAAGGGTCCCTTCAGCGCAAGGACCGGGAGGGACCCTTGATGGAGCTCCCGGGCCTAGATCGGCGTGGGCCCTGGTCTCTGTGCTTCCAAGCAGGCTTCCAAGCATTGCTCCGGGTCATTTCATCCCAGAGGACTTGACCTTAGAGGCTGGGAAGGTCAAGGGAGGCCCTGGGTGGCGTCTCCGAAGGGGCTGTGCGTGGGGTCAGCCCGGCGGTGAGGCCGCCCCTCCCTCCCCGCCGGGGACCTGCCTGGCTGGCTGTGGGTTTTCTCGCCCTTGGCCTGGGACGCTTCAGTCGCTCAAACACAAGCCCTGGGGCCGTCCGAGGCCTGCCTCTTCCAGCCTCAGCCTCCAGCCCCTGCGCTTGGCCTACCCGCCCTGGTGTCCGCCAGCCCAGAGGCCCTCGGGCCGCTGTCCGTCACCGTCGGCTGGGCGCTGTTCTGGGACACACCACGCGCTCCCTGTCGGGAACGGTGCTCCTGCTGCCCCCGCGGGTGGCCGGGCCCCTCTCTGTCCAGGGTCCGGCTTCCACTTCAAGGCCGCCTCCCGGGTCAGGCCTTCCTCCAGGCCTGGGCCCCCAGCCCAGCTGCCGCGGCCCGTCCCTGGACTGTCCCTAGGCACGGGGCCCTCCTGTGCCCCCCCAGGGGTGGGTGTGTCTGTCCCCCCTCCAGACCAGGAAGGGGGTGGTAGAGGAGGGGCGAGACCACCACGTGAACCGGGTCCCCAGCGTGTACACTGGATTGAACAGCCTTCTGTGCCACCAGGAGCTGGCTTTAGTGGCCGTGAACACAGCTCCGCCTGTAAGGGGCACAGTCACCTTGGCGGTGCTGACTGCTCTGCAGGGCTGCACAGTGACCCTTCTCGGCTGTCCCGGGCAGGTGGCAGGGAAGGGCCACCCCCAGCCCTGGAGGCGGGAGTGGCGGCCCAGGTTCCACTGTGAGGAGGATGGAGAGCGGGAGCGGCCCCCCCCGCACCGCCTAGCCCACCCCTCCCCCCGGGCCGGGGGCGTCCAGTCCGCCCGGAAGCCACCCGCTCGCGGCCGCGGCCGCAGCAAAGGAGGGTTTCTTGTCCGATGATGTCTCATCAGGCAGGCAGTCGTCCAAGGCTAAGGGCGCGCGGGCCGACCTGTCCTGGCGGAGAGACACCGCGCGGTGGCGCTGGGCGCGGCGGGCCTTTCCAGGGGAGCCCCTTGCGGGCTTGCTTCCAGCCCCTTTGCTCCCTGGCGGAAGGGAGACCCGGTTCCAGGGCTGCCCCGGGGGTCCCTTCCCTCCAGAAGCTGCAAAGTCTCCTCTAGGGACCTTGTCCCAGGAGGCACGGTGTCGTTCTGGTCAGCGCCAGGTAATCCCAGTCCAGTCTCTCTGTCTCGCTGGCTCTGGCTCTCTCGGTCTCAGCGACAAGCAGGACAGCAGGGCCCCAGAGCACGTGGCCGCCAGTCCTGACTCCCTGACATCCGGGTCTCAGAGAGACTGGGGACCTGGTACAGGGATGCGCGGGGCCTCAGGTGGGCTAAGGGGAGGGACCGGGCGCCATCAAACACAAATTGGGGCCCCTGAGGGTTCGAGGACGGAGGGGACCCGGGACGCCAGAAGAGAGTGGGCCCTGGGGAGGCCGCAGGGCGGGGAGAGCACGTGGCCCCGTGTCCCGATTCCCGGACATCCGGGTCTCCGAGAGCCCGGGGACCGCGTCTCAGGCGCCAGGAGGCGGGGGACCCTCAGGTGGGCCTGCCACGTGCTGCCCGAGTCAAGGTCGGTACCCTGAGGGAGGCCTGAGGGGAGCCTGAACTCCAGAGCAGAGGTGGCCTGGGGAGGCCACAGGGCGCCACGACCACGGGTCCCAGAGAGCCTGGGGCCCTGGTCCAAGGCGGGGCGGGGCCTGAGGTGGGCCGAGGGGAGGGGCTCGGGCTGAGGCCTCAGGATGAGGAGCCCGAGCGCGGGGGGAGGGCCGCCGGGACCCCGAGTCGGAGGGGAGCTCAGCGACGCCCTCCCCGGAAGTCAGCCCCACCCCACCCCCCACCCCCCGCCTCGGGAGCGACGAGCACGTGGCCCCGTGGCCCGACTTCCTGACATCCGGGTCTCAGGGCGACTGGGGCCCTGGGATAAAAGGCGGGGCCTCCAGGGGGCAGAGGGAGCATCCGGGGTCCCGCCGGCACCCAGGTGAGGCCGCTCGGGGAGGCCCGAGAGACGCCGAGGCCTGGAACCGAGAGGGCGCGGGGCGGCCCCGGGCCGGGATGTGCCCACGAGGCCGGGCCCGTCGTCGGCTCCCGGGGCCCGGACAGACTGGGGCCTCGGAGAGACGAGCGGGCTCCACACGGGCAAACGGGGCGATGCCGGGCGTCCGGGCTGGGTCGCGGCCCTCAGATCCCGGCACAGCGAGGGAGCCTTTCTTTGCCCTGGCGCGGGGAGCAGGAGGCCCGGGGGAAGGATGAGCAGAGGACGCGGTTCCTGACCTCTGGCTGAGGGTCTCCGGGCCAGGAGGTCCCTGGACTGAGGGGTGGGGCTTCGGGGCGGCGGAGGGTGGACGCCCAGGACCCCCGGGGAGCACGGAGCAGACCCCCCCCCCCCGGCAGAGGGGCCCGGGCAGAGAGCTGCCCTGTGCTGGGTGCTGGGAAGCCAGGGAGAGGGGCGCACCCAGCAGTCTCCCCGGCCTCAGACCCGGGGGGAGGGGGGGGCGGCTGGGCAGGTGTGGCCACGTGTGGGCCCCTCACCTCTTCCGGGTCCGCGTGGGGTCTCGTTCTGAGTTTCCCTCAGGCTCGCAGGGGAGAGGGCCTGGGCCTGGCAAGAAAAGGCGAGCAGAGGCCGGAGCCCTGAGGGGACCACCCAGCGGGGACTGGGGGCCCTCCCAGAGTCCAGTTCAACCGTCCTTCCAGCACTGGAGGCCCGGGCTGCGCCACGGTCTACACCCGCGGTGCCCCTCCACTCCTCTTACAGAGTCTCCAGGAACCGGAGGTGAAGGCCCAGGTGTGAGGCCCGCGTCCTCGTGTCACAGAGCAGGAGGCCCAGGCCGTGCCAGGCATCCAGGTGAGGTGTGGGCCCCGAGTGTGGCCCCGGGGGCTCCCCATCCCAGAGCAGAGGGCACCCCACAAGGCCAAGTCACCCCATCCCCAGGGAGCCCCAGATCCACACGCTGAGCCGGCTGCACCCTGAGGAGCCACCTTGCGACCCCTTTCAGGGTCACAGGGGACAGGCCGCCCAGGAGGAGAGCCCCCGTGAGGCCCGAGAGCCCCCCTAAGGAGGAGACATGTAGGGAGGTGGCTGCGGTGCTCAGCCCGGGCCCCTCCCCCCCTCCCTCTGTCCCAGGCCCAGGGTCCCCATCTGTCACCTGTCCACATTCCTTTCAGCTGTCCGGCCCTGTCATCATGCCTGTGGATCGGCTGAGTGACCTCCGCAACATGGTGGTCCAGCTGTTCGGGTCTGAGGAGGCGGCGACCCCATCGCCCTCCTCCTCCTCAGGCCCCCCGCCCTCCTCTGTGGAAGCGGAGGCATCGCAACAAGATGCACTGCTGGCGATGATGGCTGACCTGGTGGAGTTCCTGCTCCTCAAGTATCGTGCTAAGGAGCCCATTGCCAAGGCAGAGATGCTGAACGTGGTCCCCAGAGATGCCCAGGACCAGTTCCCTGACGTCCTGAGCCGCGCCTCCGAGTGCATGCTGCTGGTCTTTGGCTTGGATCTGAAGGAGGTGGACCCGGGCGAGCACACCTACGCCCTGGTCCCCACCCTGGGCCTCACCTGGGATGGGGTGCTGAGCGATGAGCACAGCCTGCCCAAGACCGGCCTCCTGGTGGTGGTCCTGGTCGTGATTTTCCTACAGGGGGACTGCGCCCCCGAGGAGGTGGTCTGGGAAACACTGGGTGTCATGGGGGTGTGTGCCGGGAAGGTGCACTGCATCTATGGGGAGCCCAGGGTGCTCCTCACCCAGGTGTGGGTGCAGGAGGGGTACCTGGAGTACCGCCAGGTGCCCCACAGCGACCCCGCCCGCTACGAGTTCCTCTGGGGTCGCCGAGCCCACGAGGAGACCAGCAAGTTGAAAGTCCTGGAGCATCTGCTCAGGGTCAATGGGACGGGTCCCAGGTCCCGCCCATCACAGTCTGCGGAGGCGGTGAGGGAGGAGGAAGAGGGGCCCTGAGCCCGAGGGGCGCCCAGGCTCCTTGCAGGCCAGCAGCTTGTCCAGCAGCTTCGCTCTGTGTTTGAAGAGCGAGCAGGCAGCCTGCCAAGGAGCGGGGGTGGGCGAGGGGGGCACACAGCGTGGGGCAGCCTTGGGTGCCTTTTCTTTGTGAGCACGTGGGTTTTCAGCCCTGTTTCCTTTAGTCGTGTTTGTAATGCTGTTCCGTTCACCAGAAATCTTGATAAACTTCAGGGTCTAACTTGGCGAACTGTATCAACCACACGCGTATTGGTACTTACCTCGTTCAAGAAGACGGATTTGCCTTTCTGTAACAGACGTTTGTCAGTGTGCCATTTGATTTAGTGACCCTGAGCCAGAGGACATGCCGCTGGAATCAGAATGGTTTGGGAAATGTGACAGTCCTTAGCAGTAAATGAGATGGGCCATGAATTCACTCAATAAAATTAAAACGGTTAAGCCTTGCTTCCTATCCTACCTGTGTGTCATTCTTTAAAACTAAATATCTTTTTTCTTTTTTTTTTTTTGCCTTTTCCTGGGCCACACCACGGCATATGGAGGACCCCAGGCTAGAGGTCGAATCAGAGCTATAGCCGCCAGCCTACGCCACAGCCACAGCCACGCGGGATCCTTAACCCACTGAGCAAGGTCGAGGACCGACCCCCAAACCTCATGGTTCCTCGTCGGATTTCTTAACCACTGAGCCACGCCGGGAACGCGGGAACACCTATCTTGAGTTGGATGTGTGTGGTTTTGTTCAGAAAGCAGGAGACGAGGCATCTGCGTCCGTAAGACCTCTGCTCACTGGCTCCTTTACTCCCAGACTCTCCCTGAGCCTCTGCTCTCTGGAAGGCCCCGCGTTCCGAGTGGGGACACGGCAAATCCGGACACAGCCCTCACCCAGAACGAGCGTCTAGGAGGCGCAACGATGAGAAGGACGGTGGAGAGATGCCTCCCCCGTCCCACAGAGCAAGTGGAAACGGGGCGGGCACGGGGGCTGCAGGAGCGAGCACCCGAGGCTGAGCGGCCCGAGCCGGGGCGGTTCGGGGCTGCGGGACGGACGCCTTCTGCGGGAGGCGAATATGATGAAGTCGCGCGAGGTGGCGGCGGCCCAGCCCGTGGCCGCCGTGTCTTCGCGGGGAGAGGCAAGCCTGAAATGCCCGCTTGCAGGAGACGTTCCCTTTGGGTCATGGGCACAGCTCCCGGGGCCGCAGGTGAACGTTGCCTTTGGTCAGGGAGGGGCAGACCCCTGCTTCTCCCGCCTGAGGTTCTTCATGTATATTCCAAGGATACTCAGTATTTTCCAAATGGGCCATGCGTGGAGTTTGGTTCGTTATCTACTCGGTCTTGCTGTTACATCGTGGAAGCAGTTTTGCTACCCACCCCCAGTTGTTCCGTAGGATTTCAGTGGGGTGTCTGCTTTGAAACTGGCTCCTGGAGTTCCCATCGTGGCTCACTGGAAACGAATCTGACTGGCATCCATGCGGTTGCAGGTTCGCTCCCTGGCCTCGCTCCGGGGGTTAAGGATCTGGCGTTGCCGGGAGCTGTGGTGTAGGTCGCAGACGCGGCTGGGATTTTGCATTGCTGTGGCTGTGGTGTAGGCCAGCGGCTACAGCTGCGATTCCATCCATAGCCTGGGACCCTCCATATGCTGATCAGCTGCGGGGGCGATTCTAAAGAACAAAAGAGAAAGAGCAACTGGCTGCTGGGAACAGCCACTGCCAGAGCCGTTTCCCTAGCCAGTCAGAGGCCAAAGGCGTGGATGAGGAATGGTCCCGAGGACCTGGGGGAGGATAGGTCCCCGGGGGCTGCACTCCAGAGCCTCTGGACGCTCCTCGGAGGGGAAAGATGGCTCCTTTTGACACGCTAGCCTGGTTTTCCAAGGAACATCCTCAGCCCTCCTCCCACGGACTCTCGCCACGTTCCTGTCCCCCTGCAGGTGGCGACTTGCCTTTTGCCTGATGGCGCGTGTGAACGGGTCAGGAAGTTCTGGCGAGTGGAGGGCACCCGCGACTGTCCCTGCGTCCAAAGGAAAGAGCCCGTTCGCAGCCTGGGGAGACCCTGGTGTCACCGTGCAGGGGAGGGCAGGACAGTGCTGTGGGGGGGGGGGGGGGCGTAGGGAGAAGCCTCCCTGCTGCCACGGGCGGGATCTTGGCAACTAAACCAGTCTGGGGTTCGAACGCCGCTTGTGCATGGGCGTCCCTGGAAAACAAGGCAGGATCGCCAGGCCCACTGGCCTGCTCAGAACCTCCCGCACCAAACCGAGGCCACGATTTCCCCGGCCCATCACGCCAGCTGCATTTGCTGAGGACCCAGGACGCGGCAGTGCTGGGCGGGCACTCCCAGTCCTGGTCCCCGCCACTGCTTCCTGGAGGCTGAGACAAGGCCTTGATGTAAATGCACAAACATTCTGAAATATGAGAGTGTTGAAAATGACTCTTTTAAGGAGTTCCCGTCCTGGCTCAGTGGTTAACGAATCCGACTAGGAACCATGAGGTTGGGGGTTTGCTCCCTGGCTTTGCTCAGTGGGTTAAGGATCTGGCGTTGCCGGGAGTTGTGGTGTAGGTCTCAGACGCGGCTCGGATCCCGCGTGGCTGTGGCTCTGGCACAGGCTGGCAGCTACAGCTTCGATTCGACCCTTAGCCTGGGAACCTCCATATGCCGCGGGAAGCGGCCCCAGAAAAGGCAAAAAGCCAAAAAAAAAAAAAAAGACTTTTTGAATCCAAAAATAGTTAAATCACAAGAGTATATTGGTGGGAAGAAACCATTCCACTGATGCGGAAGCTCTCTGGGCTCCAGGCGGTGACCGCCCACCCCAGGGCTGGGCTCCCCCAGAAGCAGGAAGGGCTCCTGAGTGAGTGTGTGATGGAAGCCCTGCCCAGCCCATGTCCATTCAGGGCCCAGGCGAGGACCCGGGCGGCTGCTCCCAGGGGCACAGTCAGAAGGTGGTGTGTGGGTGCTGGGCCTGCTGTCCCCTAGAGGCTCCAGGACAGCCGGGATGCAGAGAGAGCGGGGGACGGGGCACCCAGGAGTCTGGGCGCCTTGGGAGGTGTCCTGGGCTGGTGCCGCCAGAGGGGCCCAGGAGGGGCCCAGACCCCTGGGGGCAGGCGTGGGCGTGCAGCCCAGGGGCGGGCGCTGAGCTTTGAGGCAAGAGCCAGGTGGGGCCCGTGCAGTCCCCTCCCCGCTGCCCTCTTTCCAGGCTCCCAGCTTCTCTTCCATTCTCCTCCCCGCGAGGCTGGGCTGGCCGGGGGGGAGAGGCCAGAGCAGCTGGGGAGCTGGGGGCCGACCCTCCGGGGATGCTGAGGAGGAGCCCCAGGAATCAGGGCCGTTCTCCTCACCCGGGGACAGCACGAAGCGCAGGCCGCGCTGACGCGCCCCCCAGGAGCTCACGTCCTGTGTCTTTGTCCCGGAATGGGAAGTGCCAGCCGCTGGCCCTTTCTGGGCCTGCGCAGGCCTGGAGCACATCCAGCGAGGCGCACTCGTGGCTTGTGGAATTGCCCAGGCCAGGGATGGAACCCGAGCCACAGCGCTGACCCACGCCACGGCTGGGCCAGCGAAGGCTCCTTACCCCACTGCACCCCAGCAGGAACTGCAAGGCAAACCAACACACAGAACCAGAACTACAAACCTTTTCATCAGCGCCGTGGATGCAGACAAAGCCTTCGAAACCTATTCAACACGGGCTCGTGGTCAAACCTTAAAGCAAATAAGGTTGGAAGGGAAATCGCCTCTCCTACAAGTGGCAGCAAATAGCCAACACTGTGAAATACTAGGAGCATTCTTACGAGGGCCAAAGCCTAGGAAAACGCTGTCACCTCTGGTTTTTGAGGCTGCGCCGCCGAAACAGAAAGCCGGAGCCACGGACGGCAGAAGAACTAAGAAGTGCCTATACCGAAAAGAGTGACTACGTGGGGTCACGACAGGATCACCTGCCCAGCAGCTTCAAAGGAATGGGCCATGGAACAGTCACATGAACAAGAGACTTCAGAAAGCCAGTGGCTGGAAGGTCTCCACGGCCAAATCGAGAGCCGTGCCCGGCAAAGCAGGCACTGTTCAGAACAGGTAATAGGAAGTGACTCGATTCAAAAGTGCAATACACTTTAAAAGATACCTGAGAAGAAGCACAAGAACAAAAAATGTTATTTGCATGTAGTCTGCATGGAGGCATTACACAAGTTTAGTGGTAGACTCGGGTTAAAGAGATTCCCAGTAAATCAAGTAGAACCGTGTGTGCTTTGCTGGGGAACAGAATCCGGGGAGCAGGTCGATACTTTTTTTTTTTTTACGATATTACAGAATTACTGCTCTAAATTGATCTGTCAGGATGATAGTCCATCTTGACCTTCTGTCTTTTGTTCTCAAAATAAGCCCTGGAGGGAGTTCCCGTCGTGGCGCAGTGGTTAACGAATCCGACTAGGAACCATGAGGTGGCGGGTTCGGTCCCTGCCCTCGCTCAGTGGGTGAACGATCCGGCGTTGCCGTGAACTGTGGTGTAGGTTGCAGACGCGGCTCGGATCCCGCGTTGCTGTGGCTCTGGTGTAGGCCGGTGGCTACAGCTCCGATTGGACCCCTAGCCTGGGAACCTCCATATGCCGCGGGAGCGGCCCAAGAAATAGCAACAACAACAACAACAACAACAAAAAGGACAAAAGACAAAAAAAAAAGTAAATAAGCCCTGGAGAAATAGAGAAGGGAGAGACTGAATGCCTAAGCCATATCTATAGCTATCTGTAAGTCTATCCGTACATATATCTTTTTATATACGTATAGATCTGTATATCTATCTGTATATCTATATCTGCTTATATATCTGCATATCTATATGTTTTATAGGTATATACCTGTATGTCTATCCATTTATCTCTCTGTATATATCTATCTCAGTGCCTAATCCATATCTAATCTGTATAGACATATATCTGTGTGTATATTAACACTGTATATCTATCTGTATATATATGCATATATGTGTGTTTCTATAGATATATATATGCATATATCCATATATCTTTCTGTGTATACAAATACATATAAATTTATACTTATATCTATATATCTATATATACATATAAATGGAGTTTCCGTCGTGGCGCAGCGGAAACGAATCTGACTAGGAATCATGAGGTTGCGGGTCTGCTCCCTGGCCTTGCTCTGTGCATTAAGGATTTGGCATTGCCGTGAGCTGTGGTGCAGGCCACAGATGTGGCTTGGATCCCACATTGCTGTGGCTGTGGTGTAGGCCGGCAGCTGTAGCTCCCATTAGACCTCTGGCCTGGAAACTTCCATAGGCCACGGGTGCAGCCCTAAAAAAAAAAACAAAAATAAGCCAACAAAAGACCAAAAAATCCCTAACACATATCTATCTGTATATACATCTGTATATATGTTAATACCTGCATATATATCTGTGTATCTATCTGTATAGATATATATATCTGCATATCTATGTGTTTATATAGATATATATCTGCATATCTATCCATATATCTTTCTGCATATATATATCTACTGCCTAACACATATCTATGACTATCTGTACATATATATTAATACCTGCATATATGTCTATACATCTATTTTTATATATCTGTATATCTATCTGTACACTCATATCTGTGTGTGTATATATATATATATATATACCTGCATTATATCTGTATATCTACCTGTATGTATTATCTCTCTGTACATCCGTCTGTATTAATATATATCTGTACCTCTCTCTGTATGTTTATATCTGTCTATCTAAACGCCGACGCCACATCTGTATCGACGGGTAGCCTGCCTAGAGCAGGTGACAGGATGGGGAGGGGAGAAGTTTCAACTTCTGCCTCTGCTCCCTGGTGGAAATTGGGAGCCAGCTGCTCAGGCCACAGGGCAGGGTGGGGACAGGAGGAAGGAGGGGGCGACGGAGGGCAGCAGAGCTTGTGCTCATCACCCATGAAGTCACCGTAGTGGCTGAGGACAGGCCTCTTGGAAATGGCCCGCTTCCACACACAGCAGCGCGGGGCTGGACCAGACCGAGGGAGGGGGGAGCGTCCGGCATCAGAGGGAATCAGGCCGCGGAGGACTTGGGCACATCTTCGGAAACTCGGCCAGAAGCACAGTGTCCCTGGGAGGCTGCCTGAGGCTGCAGAGAATGAGCCTCCGTGCTCTGACCTGCGAACGGTTCGCTCACGTCAGAAGCCCAGGCCCTCGCCCGACGGCCGCGGCTCAGCCTCCTCTGCGCAGACAGGGAATCTTTTCGAACAAAATGTTTCCAACGTGGAGCCGGCGCGTGGAGAGGCGCCGCTGGGAGGCGTGTGTCTTCTCTGGCCCTCCCCCACGTCGGGGGCGCTGCAGCTCCCATCCAGCAGGGGGTCTGGGTGCAGAGCCTCTCTGGGCCTGGGGTGCAGGGGGCAGAGGCTCCGAGCGCACAGCGAGCGAGCTTCTCCCAGCCAGCATCTCCGCGGGGAGGCGGGAGCCGAGCTTGGACCTTAGGCCGTGAGTACTTGGGGGTGGGGCGGGGGCGTGCCTCGTGCCCAGGGGGTCCGGAGGATCCAGCCCTGGGGGACCCCGGGGCTTGCTGTCCCCAGGTGATTCCCCTGACTGCTGGCTGGGAGGTCTGAGGAGGGTGCGGGCCTGGGTCTGGGGGAGGGCCCAGGTCGGCCGAGAGGAAGGCCGACCCCATGGGAGGCAACGGAGGACCAAGGCCCCACGGGATCCTCTCTGCGCTGCGAGACCCCCGTGGGGCTGGCCAGGGTGGGTGCCCCCAGTTCCACCTCAAGGGGACGCGGAGGGGCAGGGCCTGGGTCTCAGGGCAGGAAGCTCGTGTGGGCAGAGGGGGGGGCCCGGGGCCTGAGGGGAGGCAAGGGGAGGGGAGGCAAGGGGAGGGGCGGGGGGGCCTGAGGGGAGCCTGGACCCCCAAACGGGGGTGGGGGTGTCCCAGAGAAGCCCCCGCCCGCAGGTGGCCCTGGGAGCCGCGGGCGGGATGAGCACGTGGCCGCGTGTCCTGACTTCCGTGTCTCAGAGCTACTGGGGACCTGGTACCAAGAGGGGCGGGGCCTCCAGGGGGCCAAGGGGAGGGTCCCGTGGTGTCTAGGTCAAGGTGAGAGCCCTGATGGGGGCCTGGACCCCAAAATTGCGGTGGGGGTGTGCCAGAGAAGCCCCTACCCGCAGGTGGCCCTGGGAGCCGCGGGCGGGATGAGCACGTGGCGGCGCGTCCTGACTTCCGGGTCTCAGAGCGTCTGGGGACCTGGTACCAGCAGGGGCGGCGGCTCCAGGGGGCAGAGGGGACAATCCCGGAGGGAGGACGGAGGGGACCCGGGACCCCAGGCAGAGAGGGCCCTGTGGAGGCCGCAGGGCGGGGTGAGCTCCTGGCGGCGCGTCCTGACGTCCGGGTCTCAGAGCGTCTGGGGACCTGGTACCAAGAGGGGCGGAGCCTCCAGGGGCCAGAGGGGAGGGTCCCGTGGTGCCTAGGTCAAGGTGAGAACCCTGATGGGGGCCTGGACCCCAAAATTGCGGTGGGGGTGTCCCAGAGAGGCCCCCGCCCGCAGGTGGCCCTGGGAGCCGCGGGCGGGATGAGCACGTGGCCGCGTGTCCTGACGTCCGGGTCTCAGAGCATCTGGGGACCTGGTACCAAGAGGGGCGGAGCCTCCAGGGGCCAGAGGGGAGGGTCCCGTGGTGCCTAGGTCAAGGTGAGAGCCCTGATGGGGGCCTGGACCCCAAAATTGCGGTGGGGGTGTCCCAGAGAAGCCCCCGCCCGCAGGTGGCGCTGGGAGCCGCGGGCGGGATGAGCACGTGGCCGCGTGTCCTGACTTCCGGGTCTCAGAGCGTCTGGGGACCTGGTTCCAGGAGGGGCGGGGCCTCCAGGGGGCAATGGGGCGATCCCGGAGGGAGGACGGAGGGGACCTGGGACCCCAGACCAGAGTGGGCCCTGGGGAGGCCGCAGGGCGGGGTGAGCATGTGGCCCCGTGTCCCGACTCCCGGACATCCGGGTCTCCGAGAGCCTGGGGACCGCGTCTCAGGCGCCAGGAGGCGGGGGACCCTCAGGTGGGCCGCGAAAGGGCCCCAGGCCTGCCACGTGCTGCCTGAGTCAAGGTCGGTACCCTGAGGGAGGACTGAGGGGACCCTGGAGCCCAGGTCAGAGGGGACCTCTGAGAAGCCGGCGCTGCCGGGGGCGGGGACGCCCAGGCAGGAGGAGCACACGTGGGGTGCCCCGACTTGCACTTCTGGTCTCAGCGCGATGGGGACCTGGGGGCAGGAGCGGTTCCTCAGGTGGAGACGGGCCAGCCCAGGACCCACGGGGACTTTAGGTGGAGACCCTGGGGGAGGGTGGGGCCCTGGATCCCAGCCCAAGGGGCCCCCTCTCGGCCCCTGCCATCCCTCTGCTCCTGGGTTTCGGGTGCCACCCCCTGATGGCAGCCTTGCACTTGGACCAGGTGAGGGTCCGGGTTGCCCGCCAGGAGGCTGCTGGTGGGCAGAGGGTGGGCCGGGCTCCCTCTGGCAGTGAGGGAGGACCCGAGGGAAGACTGCAGGCCCCTGCTCCCGCAGAGCCGGGACCCACCCTCAGGAGCCCGGGCAGGGAGCCCCCCCCTCCTGCCAGGTCCTGGGGGTGCCAATGCCCCGGCCAGGGGGCAGTCCGGGTCAGCAGAGGTCAGGCCAGATGTGGGGCCCGTCACCCGCTTCCCTTCCTTGCGAGGAATGGCTTTCGAGGAGTTTCCCTCAGACCAGCCGTGGGGAGGATCCCGGCCGGGCTGGGGGGAAAGGGAGCAGCTGCCTGAGCCCGGGGGGTTGGGGGGAGACCACCCACCCGGGACTGGGGGGCCTCCCAGAGTCCCACCCACCCCTCCTACCAGCACTGAGGGCCCCGGGCTGTGCCACGGTCTACACCCGCGGTGCCCCTCCACTCCTCTTACAGAGTCTCCAGGAACCAGAGGTGAAGACCCAGGTGTGAGGCCCGCGTCCTCGTGTCACAGAGCAGGAGGCCCAGGCCGTGCCAGGCATCCAGGTGAGGTGTGGGCCCCGAGTGTGGCCCCGGGGGCTCCCCATCCCAGAGCAGAGGGGACCCCACAAGGCCAAGTCACCCCGCCCCCAGGGAGCCCCGGATCCACACGCTGAGCCGGCTGCACCCTGAGGAGCCACCTTGCATCCCCCTTCAGGGTCACAGGGGACAGGCCGCCCAGGAGGAGGGCCCCTGTGAGGCCCGAGAGCCCCTCTAAGGAGGAGACGTGTAGGGAGGTGGCTGCGGTGCTCAGCCTGGCCCCCCCCCCCCTCTGTCCCAGGCCCAGGGTCCCCATCTGCCACCACTGCACACCTGTCAGCTGTCCTGCCCTGCATCATGCCTGTGGATCAGCTGAGTGATCTCCGCAAGATGGAGGCAGAGCTCCAGGCCCCAGCTCAGCCCCAGACCCTGGCGGAAGCCCAGCCATTAGGGTCCGAGGCGGAGGCCGAGACCCCATCGACCCCATCGCCCTCCTCCTCCTCAGTCCCCCCGCCCTCCTCTGTGGAAGCCGAGGCCTCACTCTGGGATATAAGGCGTGTGATGATGGCTGACCTGGTGGGGTTCCTGCTCCTCAAGTATCGTGCTAAGGAGCCCATCACCAAGGCAGAGTTGCTGGCCGTGGTCCCCAGGGATGCCAAGGACCAGTTCCCTGACGTCTTCTGCCGCGCCTCCGCCTGCATGCTGCTGGCCTTTGGCTTGGATCTGAAGGAGGTGGACCCCGGCGAGCACACCTACGCCCTGGTCCCCACCCTGGGCCTCACCTGGGATGGGGTGCTGAGCGGTCAGGAGCTGAGCCTGCCCAAGACCGGCCTCCTGGTGGTGGTCCTGGTCGTGATTTTCCTGCAGGGCGACTGCTCCCTTGAGGAGGAGGTCTGGGGTGCCCTGGGCAGGATGGGGGTGTGTGCCGGGATGGTGCACTATATCTATGGGGAGCCCAGGGCACTCCTCACCCAGGTGTGGGTGCAGGAGGGGTACCTGGAGTACCGCCAGGTGCCCCACAGCGACCCCGCCCGCTACGAGTTCCTCTGGGGTCCCCGGGCCCACGCGGAGACCAACAAGGTGAAAATCCTGGAGCACCTGCTCAGGGTCAACGGGAGGGTTCCTAGGTCGTGCCGTTTCCTGGCCGAGGAGGCGGTGAGGGAGGAGGAAGAGGAGCCCTGAGCCCGAGGGGCGCCCAGGCTCCTTGCAGGCCAGCAGCTTGTCCAGCAGCTTCGCTCTGTGTTTGAAGAGCGAGCAGGCAGCCTGCCAAGGAGCAGGGGCCGGGCGAGGGGGGCACACGGCGTGGGGCAGCCTTGGGTGCCTTTTCTTTGTGAGCACGTGGGTTTTCAGCCCTGTTTCCTTTAGTCGTGTTTGTAATGCTGTTCCGTTCACTAGAAATCTTGATAAACTTCAGGGTCTAACTTGGCGAACTGTATCAACCACAGGTGTATTGGTACTTACCTCGTTCAAGAGCAAGAGTTTCCTGTTTTAAAAAATATTCAGAAATGTGCCATTTTATTGTGTGGTCCGGAGGAAGATAGCATGGAATTGGAATTCAAATTTTAATTGAAAAATGAAAGTACTTGCAGTAATATCGATGGGGCACATAGGCCCGCCGTCAGGATGGCCAAGCGGTCTAAGGCGCTGCGTTCAGAATTTGCTGAATAAAAGCAAAAGTGGTGAAGTCTTGCTTCTTCTGCTCTTGTCTGTCATTGTGTGAAAGTATAATGTCTGTGTTTAGTGGGATTTGCATTGGTCATTGAAGAAAGCAGAAGATTCATCTTCATCCATAAGACCTCCGCTCACGGGCTCATTTATTCCCAGGCTTTCGCTGACATTCCTTTTTCTTACGTTGTTCTGTTTAATCGAAATCTTAATATATAGTTCAGTGTCTAACTTTGTGAACTACATTCATCACATGTGTATTTGAATTAATCTAGTTGAAGTACAAGAATTTGCTGTTTGTAAGAGAGCTTAGGAAATGTACTATTTTATTTTGTGATCCTGAGCAGGTAACATTGAATTGGGGTTCGAATATTTTTGGAAATATGAAAGTAATTGGCAGTAATATAGATGGGGCCAGGAGAATTAAAAAATGAATTAGAAAATAAAAGCACAATAGTTAATCCTGGCTTCTTATCCCTTCTTGTCTGTCACTGGATAAAAGTCAATTGCATCTAGTTGGGTCTCCATGACTTCTTGGAGAAAGTGGGAGAAAGATTCATCTGAGTAAATAGCTACACTGCATACCCGCGGCGCTGGTTCCTGGGGTGAGGGGGAACCCCCCGACCTCGGGGGCTGGGCTCCCCCAGAAGCAGGAAGGGCTCCTGAGTGAGTGTGTGATGGAAGCCCTGCCCAGCCCATGTCCAATCAGGGCCCAGGCAAGGACCCGGGCGGCTGCTCCCAGGGGCACAGTCAGAAGGTGGTGTGTGGGTGCTGGGCCTGCTGTCCCCTAGAGGCTCCAGGACAGCCGGGATGCAGAGAGGGCGGGGGACGGGGCACCCAGGAGTCTGGGCGCCTTGGGAGGTGTCCTGGGCTGGTGCCGCCAGAGGGGCCCAGGAGGGGCCCAGACCCCTGGGGGCAGGCGTGGGCGTGCAGCCCAGGGGCGGGCGCTGAGCTTCAAGGCAAGAGCCAGGTGGGGCCCATGCATCCCCTCCCCATGAGGCTGGTCCGGCGGGGTGGGGGTGGGGTGGAGAAAGGGGATAGGGATCAGGCCCTGGGTTGTCAACAGGATGCTGCGCTAGGCCTCCAACATCCCGAGATCCAAGTGTGGATTTGGGCAGGAGCCAGGCATGAGGGAGAGCTTCGGGTTCCCTCAGATACACCTTTTGAAGATGCTCATTTCAATCATGGTGGAAGGATGGGGCCCGAGGTCACGTCTGAACTGCCCTGCACTGGCCACTGGTGTGACCTGGTAGCCCTTTCCCTGAGAAGCCACCATCCCCCAGCCACAGCTAAATTCTGCTCTCAACTCCCGCCTCCTTGGCAAAGAGCTGATCTCCTCCCTGGCTCTGGCCTACCATCCTCTGTGGCAAACATTGCTGGCTGCTGCTTTAGGGGCCTTCGTGAGCCAGTAAAGGATCCCAAGTCTTTGCCTGTCCTTGGTCCTTGAGCTGGGGCTGGGCACGGGGGTAGGGCTGAAACAGTGGTGGATGCAGGGTGTGAAGCCAAAGGACATTCACAAGACAGCCTCAGGACACAGGGCCGCATCTGCTCAAACACCCAGAGGGAGGTTTGTCCGAAGCACCCAGGTGGTGTCAGGGTCCACCAGCCCCTGGGCACTGTGCTCTGAACTACAGGCTTGCTGCCTGCCTGACATCCAGTCTGCCCAGCAGAGTGAGCCTGCAGGAGAACGCTGGGTCACCAGGTGAGCTGGGAGAGAAGAGTAGAGAGGCCTGCGGGATGAGGGAGCAGGGCCCAAGCACCCGTGCCCAGGGCCCTTCTCCATCCTCGCACTCTCTGCCATAGACCCCAGCTCTCCTGTAGGGCCTCCTCCTCATCTCCCAGGAGGTGTTGTTTTGTTTGTTTGTTTGTTTGTTTGTTTCTGCTTTTTAGGGCTGCACCTGCGGCATATGGAGGTTCCCAAGCTAGGGGTCCAAACGGAGCTGTGGCCGCCGGCCTACACCACAGCCACAGCAATGCGAGATCTGAGCCGCATCTGAGACCTACGCCACAGCTCACAGCAATGCTGAATCCTTAATCTACTGAGCGAGGCCAAGGATCGAACCTGCAACCTCATGGTTCCTAGTTGGATTTATTTCTGCTGCGCCACGATGGGAACTCCAGGGGACATGTGACTTGAGGGGCTTTGGAAAGTCCACATGGGCAGCGCCCAGTGTCAGGCTCTCAGTTTCCTCATCTCTGGAATCAAGAGCATGAAGACCTTGATAAGAGGCCTTGATAGGACATTCGTTTCCCAGAGCCCCCCAACAGGTCCCACAGCTTTGAGTGGGTGGCTCACTTTTCTGAAGGCTCAATTTCAAAATTCCGGGTGGCAGGGCCGTGCTCCCTCTGATGGCTCTGGAGGAGGGTTTTTCTTGCCTCTTCCATCTTGGGAACGCCTGTGTCCCCACGTGTTCCCTGGTTTATGGCCAGATTACTCCTTTCCCATATGACCGACTTCCCTCTGGGCAGGTCGATGTCCAATTTCCCCTCTTTTTACAAGGGCCCCGGTCCCGTGGGACCAGAGCCACTTCAGTGACCTTATCTTAACTCGACAACATTTGCAAAGACCCTATTTCCCCGTAAGCGGCCCTCGCAGGTTCTGGGGGTAAGCATTTCAGCATGCCTTTTGAGGGCAGAATTCAAACCCCAGCAAATACGGGACAAGGTGTCCCCTGCCTGTGAAATGCCTGACCCGCCGTGGGGGCTCGAAGAGAAGGGGCTGTTATTACTGCGGGTCCGAGATGCCTCCTCCCCCACGTCTGAACATTCCTGAATCTGTGTGTGTCTTATGATCCACATGTACAGTGACTGATGCATTTTTTCCCTTTTCATTGAAAATCTGTGGTCAGATGGATGGTCTGTCTCACACCTGTGCAATCAGGGTAGAACTTGTCCTATGATACGACTCAAAAGGCCTCAGCGTGTCCAGGCCCAGCAGCAGTGCTGGGAAAGTGGTTGCCCTGTCGGCAGATACCACCTGTAGCCACGGGAAACTTGGGAAGCAGAGAACATGGCTCTGGCCGAGGTGGGGAAGGCGGGGTGAGGCACGGAGGAGGGGGAAGTGCCTGCCTGAGGGGCCCTTGGGTGGGTCCGACCCTCACTTTGTGACCCGAGCACTCCCCCAGCACTGTGGTATACCAGGCGGCAGGGGGTGGCTGTGGCGTACACAGGGGAGCCCCACTGGACTGCAGGCAGGCCAGGGCAGGGCAGAGCGTGCTGTCCATGGGGCTGGAGAAAACATCCGAGGTGGTGGCAGGATCCCAGTGTAGACTGGAGACCAGGACAGAGCCGCCTACCTGGCTGACCAGGTATGGAACCGCCTCGTTGAGCCGTCACCTCCCACTGCCTGGCTCTGGGTGCTATGTTTGCACAGAATCCAGCACGGCCTGGGCTGAATCCTGTTCTGATCCAGGGGCCGGTCCGAGAGAAACAGTTCTGTGACACGCTCTCAGCGCACAGACTGGAGGACCTGCCCTCAGGTGGGAGCTTCAGAGACGTCATAGAGGACTCAGCGCACATGGCCTTGTGTTCTGGAAGGCTCCGCCTGCCTCTGACTCGCTGACTTCCGTCCCTTTGCAAGTGGGGTTCCCTCTGCCTGGAATCCTCTTGCTTCTCCTCCTGGCCTGAAACCTTCTGAGATATTCTTTCAGCTTCAGCTCAGCGGTTCTCACGTCTCGGAAGCTCATCACACACAACAGGCATCTTGATTATGTGTATCTGTGTCTTCCCACGGCCTCCCGTGGTGCCTGGCACAAAGCAGATGTTTCAGAATACACGGGGCTGGATGAAGGTGACGAAGGGCTCAAGGTTACAGGCTGCCCCAGCCACCAGGGTGCATTAAGAGAGGGCATGGGGAGGAAGGGGCATCTGATTAGTTAGGGTAGAGGGTCCTGAAGAAAGTGACAGGAAGCCAGCGTGGAAGCACAAAGGGCAAAGGGCAAGCAGTGAGGGGAGACTCAGGGGCAGGGCCGAGGAGAGAGAGGAATAGTGTGGCAGCTGGTTGGTGACCCAAAGCAGGTTCCTTCCTGTCTGCCCCACAGACCTGGTCACATGCGCTCTGCCCAGGCTTTGCAGGCGTGGCTACTGGGAGGAGGGGGCCCAGGAGCCCCCATCTCCACCTGGGAAGCCTTCCTGGAGCCCTGGGCAGCCAGAGAGGTCCCGGGGGGAAGCACAGAGACACCCGGGTGGCTCTGGAGGCCCAGACACAGCCACCCCACTCCTCCAACAGGAAATGGCCCTTGCTCCCTTGGGTGGGAAGCTTGCCTGGGGTGCAGCGCGGGGGGGGGGGGGGGGGGCGCTGCTCCACTGTCTCCCTGGGGCCAAGTGACAAGAGGGCCGGTGCAGCCTTGAAACTCCCCGCTCTCCCTCCTGTCTCAGCAGCTGCAGTTTGCAACCCCCCAGCGAAGCCTCCCTGGCGAGCGGAGGCTCCGTCTGGGCTCCGGAGCAGACGGAAGACAAGGGGCGATGCAGCTGCTAATCCAAGCTGAGCCAGAAGCCCTACCACCTCAGTTCCTTCCATTGCACCCCAGCCACCTCCCCGAGCTCCTCGAGCCCCATCACACGCCTGTCCAGACTCCAGCCACCTCCCAGGGAGCTCTCGGGGACAGAAGGACCATGCCTTTACCAAGTCAGGCTCAAGTAGCCAGAAACAAAGGGCCTTCTCAGGAAGCGGTGGGCGGGGTTACATCTTGTAAGTGGCGTTCTGGGGACTCCAGGGATTTTCTAGCAGTGACATTCAGGCTGCGGCCTTTCGGGAACTCAGGGTGGAGAATTTGGGGCCTGTGGCTGGCACCTCGCATCTCCTGGCTGAAGAAGTTATCAAGCTGGTCCCCCAGGAGCCCTGTGGCAGGCCCACTGGCCTGGCCCGGGACTGGACCCCAGCTGTCCCCCCTCGGCTGCAGCAGTGGTGAAGCTGGTCTGCGCGCTCTGCTGCCGCAGCCCGGGGGAGAAGCCCTGGCACTGCGGAGAGCTGGGCCACAGCCACTGCCCTCCGGGACCCAGGTCCTCCAGGACCCGAGTGTCCAAAGGCACCAGGGAGCTCTCTGTCCGGGCCCTGCTCTTCCGAGGTCTGCCCTCCACCCCGTCACACTGGAGTCAATATGAATGCTGAACTGCACGAGTCACCACCTTCTCAGAAAGGTGGCACAAATCCAAGGTCGTCTTTAAACCCACGGTCCAGATATACACCGAAGCTTCTGGAACACTGGAACATGTGTCAACTCCAGAGCCACACGGATGTGCTTTCTGACTTATTTGGGGGTCATGCCTTTTCAGTCCAGAGCCATTTCTCACGCCTTTGTACGAAGACTGTTGGAAGCTTCTAGTAAAGCGGCCCTGAAATTTGGTGGCCAAGGTTGAATGGTTCAGGGTCTTTCCTCAATGTTTGGGTCACTCACGGGTCTGTCCGCACAGGTCAGTGAAGCTTTGGGCCGCTGTCCGGGGTGGGACACAGCGTGAGGGCTCTGAGGTGGGGAGCCCATGGACAGCACAGTCTCTTGTACTGGATGGAGCGAGGATGAGAGGGTCACCCCGATGCGCTAACTCTTCCTGCCGTGAGAGCACCAGGAGAGAACACGGCTGGGCCCTGGGTGAAGTCAAGGCAGTCCAGGCACTTCGCCTTCTCGAAGACTGAGGACGGGAGGCCTTGGGGTGGCCCAATTCATCCCACTTGTTCCCGTGGACAGGCCTCTAGGCGCCTTTGGCGATTTGTCTTTTCAGAGCAAGAGAGAACGCTGACAGTTGTTTGTGTATCAGCGGCCCCCCAGCCTGGTCATCTCTGGGCGGGCCTGCAGAGCAGTGGTTCAGCCCTGGGACCCCTGGGACCTCACTAAAGTAGTGCCTTCCCTCTGCTTTGGCTCTGGACTCTGAGCAGCCCGCCCGGTCTCTGTCTGTGAAGCTCTTGAAAGGGCCACAGTGTCTGTTACTCAAGTGTCTTAACTGATGAACAATCGCACTCTAATGTCTATTTGGGGTAAGGCCACCGGAAATTAAGGCGGCGCTGGCCAGTCTGGTCCCTACTGGTAAGCACCTCTTTTTTTGCAGAGCGTAGGCTGCAGTTTCAGCAGGACCCCAAGTTGCATCCTCGCTCCTACCTCCTTAGTAGCTGAGCAGCCCAGGAAACACTGCACAAGCTTCCCTGTGCCTCCTCATTTTCTTCTGGATTTAAATGTTCACTAGGAGCCTCCTCAGGGGTAGACACTGGGCTCCACCAGGAGGATGGGCAGGGGAGTGAGACCAAAACTCTGGGACCGGGCTCTGGGGCTCCGGCAGCTAACAAACATGACTCAGGTTACTCATCCTCAAAACCAGCTCATGTAATAATACCCACTCCCCAGTGGGTTCGGGAAGCCTAATGACCACTTGTGAACCGTTTTCAAGTTCTCAGAAGAAAGGTGATACATCATGGCAAACACGACTATCGTAATTGTCATCTTCTCAAGCTGCCCCCACGGCCAACCCTATAAAAGTGCCATTTGTGAAACTCTGCTCCTGTAACCAAGTACAGCTATTATCCATAATGACACTAGACTAACGTCTAAGGTATTGCTGTGCTCATGAAAAGTGCTTAAATCAGCCGGAAGTAAGAAGGCAGACGAGGTCACCTGCCGTGAGCTGCGCTCTCACTCGGCAAGGAAACAGACTCCTCGAGGAGGCAGGCCCTGGAAAGAGCACCAGAGCGCACCACCGTGCTCTGAGCCCCGAGCGTGTGCCGCGCACGATTTCACAACATCTTCCCCAACGAGGTCAGGAAGTAGGTTTTATCATCTCCGTTTTGCAGAGAAGAAAAAATAAATAAATAAATAAGGCTCCAAGACGTTGACCTGCCCAAGAAAAATGAACCTACTAGGTATAAACAGGACAGCTTAGAGTGGAGGAAGAGCAGGGCCAGGCGTGAGGGGACCACAAAGACAGAAGCCAGGGAGTCTCTGAACTAGGTTAGCAAAGGGAGGATGGCTTCCAGATCTCCAGCAGGGGCATCCCGCCTCGTGAACGGGTGGGCTGCCGAGGAAGAGAGGCACCGGGAGGGCAAGGCGGTAGGGAGGGCAGAGCACTCTGGGGCGGGGTAACCCGAGGGAGTCTGGGACGGCTGGCAGGTGTCCGCGCGCTGGCCTGGGCCTTGGGAAGGAAGCAGAGACGCAGCCTTGGGGGTCACTGCCAGACTGGACAGGTGACGCCTGGGAGGACATCGCCAAAAGGCAACCTGTCACCCGTGGCCACTACCCTCCAAGGCTCAGTCCTCGCGGGAGAAACCTCTAGAAGGCAGAGCGGGCCAGGGGCACAGGTGTCCGCCAGGACCTTCCCGCCGGACTCCGGGGCGGGGCGCTCGCTCCCCGCGGGCCTGCGCCGAGGGCCTCCGCCGCCCCCGCCGGCTCCTCCGCCCGGCTCGGGCAGCCGGGACCACGGCGTCGCGCCAGGGCCGGCCGGCCGGGCGGGGCTCGGGCGCATGCGCGGCGGCCGTACGGAAGCCCGGAAGGAGGGGCGGGAGGCGCGGCTCGGGGTCCTCGGGGCGGCGGCGGCGGCGGAGGCGGCGGCGGGGACGCGGCTGGCGCTGGCACCATGAACCCGCTGTAACGCGCAGGCTGCGCGGCGCGGGGGGCGGGGGGAGGCGGAGGACGGCGCTGCGAAGTTCTCCGCCATGAACCTGAGGGGCCTCTTCCAGGACTTCAACCCGAGGTGAGGCGCCGCCCGCACGGCCCCGGGGAGGCGCGGCGGGCGTGATGCTGCGGGGGCCGGCGGGGCGGCCGCGGCGCCGGGCGCCGGCCCGAGCCTCCCCGCGCGTGCGAGCGGCGCTCCGGGGGAACCGATCGGCCTCGGCGCCGGCCCGCGCCCACCTCCCGCGCCCGCCGCGCGATCTAGCCCCTCCGGGCCGCGCCCCGGGCCCCGCGGGAACCCGGTGCCCCTCCGCTGGCCCTCCCTCGTTGCTGTCCCAACTTCCCTGTCTCCGGTCCATCTTCTGGCACCCCGCTGCCTGCCTCGGTTCTCCGCGCCAGGGCTGTTCCACTTGACCCGACACCCCTACACCCCCATCCCAGCTGTTTCCTCCAGTTCCTCTCAGCCCTTGAGGTCTTCCTTGGACGAATGCCCATCCCTTGCTTGTTTGCTTCTTTGTGGAACTGATGTCTGAAACGTTGCTGACTCCTTGGAGTCGGTGTCAGGGTATAGCAGTACCTTACATAATGCCTTTTGAGGGTGAACCTGCCAATTTTCCGTATGCATTTGCTCTTCACCCTAAGTTTATTTGCAGGAAGTGGATGTTGTCCTATTCCCCAGATGGGGGACAGCCAGTGGACAAGGGTGGAAGGAACCCTGGCCAGGGAGTCAAGCATCTGCCCTTGCACTTGCCCAAGTGTTCTGTAACTCCTTCCTTCCCCCAGTCTGTGAGCTCCTGACAGCAGAGACGTTTCCTGCTCCAAGCTCTGGGCCCAGCAGCTCCCGCTCTGTCCGACACAGAGTGGGCACTTAGAAAATGTTTGTGGAACTAAACGGAGCCAGAAGCCCTGGATTGGAGGCCAGGCTGTGTGTAACTGGGTGATTCTCTGCTCATCTGAAAAATAAGGAGTTGGCCAAGCTGATGGCTTAAGTCTAGGACCCTGAAGGGAATGCCTGTCTCCCTTATTTGCTGGTGGAAGCTGTGCACTGGTCACCTTCCGTATGCTACCTCCCGGTGCGGGGTGCTTCAGATGCTGGGAGGTCCAAGCGTGGGAGTGGAGAAGGGCCGGTACATAGACGGTTTACAGCCCCGGGCAGCCTTGTACTGGCAGAGCCCAGTGGAGACCACTGTCTGGGCTGCTTGCGGGAAATGCAGGAAGTCTGGGGGAGAGAGTGAGGATGAGTGCGTGTTGGGCATGCAGTCTTTAGGGATGGTGACATTTCAAGCTATGAGCCATTGTGACGTCCTGGGTGCTCTTATTCCTTATTGAGCACCGCCAAGTTCACAGTCCAGTCCGGGGTGCCAGTGTCCCAGTCCCCGTGCCGTTGTTACCATTGTTGGCCCTGAAGGCACCCTGCAGAGAGGAGCTTGTGGAGAGCAGGTAACGGAGAAGTAAGTGCAGCACCTTCCTCTGCGGCTCTTAGAGGTTAGGATTGGTCTTCAGGGTCGCAGGAGTTGGATAGGCCCTGGGTGCCTATATTGTTTGGCGATGGCGATAAGAAAGATAAGTAAAGGCTGAATTGTTTTGTGTCCTTGGGCCCCTCGCTTATCTGTCTGTTTAATCTGTAGAATGAGTATAATCTCCAAGCAGGATAGGGAGGCCAAATTAACGATGGATCGATTGCAGAGCGCTTTATAAGTAGAAAGTTCCAGGACTGTTTTGCAAGATGACAGATCATTCCAAAGCCACCAAAAAACTGCCTGGAGTGATCGAACTGGTGAACAGAGTTGCCAAAGCAAAACAGAGCTGCGCAGATAACATCCTTAACCATTTTTTCTTCTTCCTTCTCCCCCCCCCCCCAAAAAAAATTGGTACATGACAATTATAGTTAATATTACCGTCTGAGCAGGTGCAGAGTGAACATCAACATATTTTGCAGCACTTTGGTTCGGCCGGGACCGAAACGCACCCCTCCCCGAGGCGTGGAGATCTTCTCTCAGATGCCGACCTGCTGATGCGGTGTTGAGTCAGTGGGAGTGAGTGTGTTTCCTCTCCGTGGTGACTGCTACGACAGTGGCCGGCTAATGTCGCCAGGTTCCAGTTTTTCGCTGACGGTGTGTCATGCCTCAGGGACACGCCTCGCTTTTGACATCGTTCTGTGTTCTTTAGTCTTGCTCCGTGCCAAGGAGGGCCTTCCTGATGACTAGGGAGCAAAACCGAGGGCCGTAGGCAGGAGGATACCTTGGGCAGGGGCCTCAAACTTTGGCACTGCTGCCTTACTCCCTGCCTTGAACTCAGAGCCAGTGGAACACCTGTCCCCAGCCCGGCACCTTGGCGCGTACTGTTCTCTTTGCCAGGAAGGTTCCCGCTCCGCCTCGCCTGCTTCACTCCCGTTTCTCCTCGAGGTCTCAGCCCATCTTTGCTTTGCTGAGGGAAGCGTTTCTCACTTCCCTGACCGTCCACTGATGGCTGATTGTACGGTCTGCGGAGTAGGCTGCACTCCTCCGAGATGCACTCATGTGTACCTTTAGGTTTGTCTGTGTGCTTGTTTGATTAGTGCCTGTCACCCCTGCTAGACTGTCAGCTCATGGGGCAGGGCCACGGCTCTGTTCACTGCGGTGTCCTGCGTGCCTGGAATAGTACCTGGCTCCAAAGATGTTTGTGGAGGGAGTGGATGAATGGATGAATGAGTGAATGACTCGCTCTCCAGAGCTCATAAGAGAAATCTAGAGCTGCTTTCAGCCCCTGCTGTCCTGGTGATCTGCAACCTGGCTCTCTTTCACCCCTCCAGAGTGCAGCCGTTCCATTGGAGAAGCCCCATGACACCAGGGCAGAGCAAGCTGCCTTGACCTTGCGGATTATGTATGTCATCCGAGTCGTGACTGTCATGGTTTGCTGGGTCCCAGGGCATGGGCCATGGCTCCGGATCTCCTTTCCAACCCTCTGATCTTGGCAAGTCTGAATCTGCTGCCGTATTGCCAAGGCCCTGGAAAACTGACAGTGACAGAGAAGGAGCCCCAAGTGCCAACACTGTTTCCATCTGGCACGAAACTAGTTGAGCATGGGCTTCTTTTGAGTTACACAGGTTAAGGTTCGCTGAAACACCAGACCCACCAAGTCCTTCCCCGAATGCCCAAGGCTTCTTAACAGCCAGGGAGCCCTGTCTATTGAATGGGCAAACTGTCAGAAGTATATAGATTGACAAACTCTGATTCCAAGGTGTCCTGGGAGTGGGTGGCATTGAGCCGGCGCCCTACCCCTGCCACAGAGCCTTGGCATTTCCTGCTGCCTGTGGAGTTGCTGGCCCAGAGAAGGCCCTTGAGCCTTGGTAGCCAGGCAGTGCTCGAAGGCTGTGAGAATCCCGCTAGGCCTTCTGAGTCGGCCGCAGTGAGCTCCTGATGGAGTGTGACACATCCCACCGGTGTCCTGGCCTGGGACAGAGGCTGAGGGACGCTGCTCTCAGGGTTCTGCCATGTGGGCGTGGAGTACTGAGGTCAGTAGCAGTTAGAAACTTCCATATGCTGCAGCTTCTAAAGCCATTCTGCAGCCTGTGCAAATGATGGTGTTTCTTATTTGAAGTCAGGACAAGTGAGTGCCATCGCTGGTAATTAACAAGAGTCAGCTACCTGGCCTTTAACAGGTGTCTGTAAAGCCCACTGAAAGCCTTCATTCCTGCAACATCTCCCTGGTTCCTGCTGTGTGCTGAGAGGCATGCTCGGCGCTAGAAGACAGAATATGGTCCCTCTCCAAGCTCAAGCCCAGTGGGAGAAGCAGGAATGGAAACAAATTAAAGTTCAACACAGGAGGAGGTGCTCCAGAGACAGGAAGCAAGAACCAAATGCTGTGGGAGCAGGAGGGGAGAGCCGCTCATTCTGGGTAGAGCGGACCTGGAGGGACCACAGGTCGATGCGAAGGTATAA
Organism: Phacochoerus africanus; assembly: GCF_016906955.1. Lineage (NCBI taxonomy): Eukaryota > Metazoa > Chordata > Mammalia > Artiodactyla > Suidae > Phacochoerus > Phacochoerus africanus. The sequence continues at coordinate 130,166,859 of NC_062560.1, forward strand.
TTGGAGGGAGTTCCTGTCTCCGCTCAGGGGAAACGGGTCTGACTAGTATCCACGAGGATGCAGGTTCCACCCCTGGCCTCCCTCCATGGGTTAAGGATCTAGCGTGGCTGTGGCTGTGGCTGTGGCTGTGGTGTAGGCTGGCAGCTGTAGCTCCAATTCGACCCCTAGCCTGGGAACTTCCATATGCTGCACCTGCAGCCCTAAAAAGAAAGAAAAGAAGGTTTCATTGTAGGCTATTGTCAGACCAGAGGGCAGGAAAGGCATCTTAGGAGGAACAGTAAGCAGAGGCACGGGGTCCCGCCAGGGCCTGGTACGTTGACGCAGTGGCGAAAGGTCAGTGAGGTAGGAGCACTGCAGGCGACACTTGCCATGTGATTGAAAATACTGCACACAGCGTTAACAGTCCCTGTGAATGTTATTCACATACGACTGGTTTTTTTAGGAAAGCAGGCTCTAGATCCACCGATAGTGAGTGTCCGTCGGTGCCGTTAATGAAGTGTTCAGCGCCCAGATGTCTCTTTATCTGTTGTTCTGTCATCTCACGCTGCCTGGCGTGAGAAAAGCCTGCTGATCACACCAGGGTGATTGTTGATAATGGCTCTGACTTCTCGGGCAGCCACCCCATGCCCGGCCCAGTGTCCGTGCTTTACATCCATTGTCTTGAATCTTCACAGCAGCCCCGGGAGTTCACTATCAGCCTCGTTTTGCAGCGTCTTAGCTTGTGACTTCCCTGATGTCACCTAGGCGGTGAGGGGCTATAGGTCAGGATTCTGACACACGTGTGTCTCCTGTGGAAGCTCTTTTCTGTATGCTGTGCCCCCTCTCTAACTGAGTGCCACCCCTGCAGCCCGGCCATGACACAGTAGGTCCCGTATTCTAAGGAGCCTTATATTTATGAATTGCGATTAAACAAGATAAACCTTGAATTTGAGCTTTCTGCACCTTCATTCAGAGAAGTTCCTTGGGGAAAAGATAAATATACACACACACCTATTCCATTGCCTCTACTCCTGGCTACTCATCTGAAACTTCCTTTGAAGCACATCATAAAAGAAAATCTGTCTCATTGCTTTATAGTTGTATGTCATTTTTTAACCATAATAGTGCCACCTAGTTTGACCACACAGCTTATTCACTAAACTTGGCTCAGACTGACTTTTGGCCATTTCCAAAAATCCACTCAGTGAGGATTTGGCAGCGTTGAGGATACTCAGGAGAGCAGACTGCAGGCTGTCAAGGCGATTTCAGGAGGAAAGCTCCAAAGATGGTTTGAGCAGTGAAGTGGAATTAGTGCATTGCCTCTCAGGGGGGCTGTTTAAAGGAGACAAGTCTCATTTGAGTGCATAATTTCTGGTTTCAAAAATATCATTCCCATTACTTGCTAATTACACACATTTTTCTTGGCCGCGAGTTCCTTGAAGGCCAGGACGTCGAGGTGCTATGAATGTGCTGCAGGAGTGCATGTTGAGGACAGATAGACACGAACTCTGGGGAGCTCTGTGTTGTAGGGGAGAGACTGTGGATTGGAGGCATTTTAGATGCTTTCCTAGGACTCTGGGCGTTAAGCTTCCCGATCCTGAGCTTGGAGTTTCTAATTGCCTGGCCTGATCGCAGGCCGCACCTGTACAAGGAGCTAGAATTTAAGATGAAAGCCTTGAGTTGAACTCTGGAGAGAGGCTCTTTGTCACTGATGCTTCGTACTTTGTCACCTGTGACCTAATAGAAAAATGATTGCCCAACGAGATTGTTACAACTTTGCTTTCTTGTAGGGCTCTCATGCCCCCTTACCTTACCACGGATACGGGAGCGAGCCAGTGTGGGGACAGGCTTAAGAAGTGGGTGACCAGTTCTCAAAGGCCTGGGCTCTTTCTAATGCTCCTTAAGAGTGCTTTGCTTTTATTTGGCTTTTGTGTTGTCTTATACTTACTGCTTAGATGCTCTCAGACATCTTTTGTCTTAATAAAACCAGATGAAATTGCCACTAAGTGACTGTAAATTTTGTCAGGCAGGTTCTGCTCAGTGTAAGAGATGCAGTTCCTTTAAAATGTCAGGAGAATGTCAGTTAGCAGTAGGTCAGGTGGAGCCATTCTCTAAAGATGCAGCCAGAGAGGCGCTCACAGGGCTGTGTGTGTGCACGTGCACCTGCTGCCCTTGGAGCCAGCAGTGTTCACGGAGGAAACTGATGGCTCTGAAAAGAGTCTAATTGCATTCTTTTGGCTTGCAGAAAACAAGATATGAGAACTTTTATACTCACAGTGTCGTCTTTTTACTAGGTATGTTCCCTCCCTGCCTGAATCCTTCTCCCTCCCCGCAAAGCGGAGAGCTGGAATTGGAGCCTCAGCAGAAAGCTCCATGTACGTTTCAGGGAGGGTACTGGCTTTGTAGTTTGACCCATGTGACACTCCTTAGTGATCTTGCGCTGCTACTACAGATTCAGATGAGAGTGGAGTAAATCCATTTTAAAGGTGTAATTGGAAAAGTGAAATGCAGGAAGGAGTGGTTTGATGCCAGAATATCCATTGGAACCTCCATTTGCCGGTTTGTGGAGAATTAAGCAAAGTCTATTTTTATACTTGGACTCTAATCTGAATGTTTCTTGAAAAGTAACTCAATGTAGTTTAGGCTTTTTTTTTTTTAAATAAACTTTCTTATCACTGTGTTACTGCTGTGTCATAATCTTTTCTTACCAATCAGTTTGAAAGTTCCCGTTTAATATGCAGTTATCTTTTTTACTTGGCTCTAAAATGTATTAGTAGAGTTGATATACTATTCTTCTTCTTTCAATTAAAAGCGTGTACAAATTACATCTTTTACAGTTTCTGATGATATTACTATATTTTGTTCGGTGGCCTCTGGAGTTTGGTCATGTTTTCAAAGAGCCAGCTGTTCATGTTACCTATCAATTTCGTTTTTGTATCTGTATTTCTACATTTATTATTTCCATATTTTGGCTCCTCCCCCCCAATTTCTTAGATACAAACTCAGTTCATTGATTTTCCTTTTGTCTCTTTTTTCTTTCTTTTTTCCTTTTGTTTACACTTTTGAAGTGGATATATTTTCTCATAGCTTTACTTTGGCAGCAGCCCAGGTGTTTGGTGTTTCAGTAGTATTTTAAATATTCTGTAATAGTTTCCTGTTTCATCCTTGATTTAGTCATTATCTAAGGAAGGAAACAAGCATTATTTATTATCAGCTGCTTGGCGCCAAGCCCTGCACTGAGGGCCGCCTGGTAGGTGATTTAATCCTTGCCTCAGCATTGCCTGGTAGAAGTGGTATTATCTGCATTTTGCTTGTGGGGAACCTGAGGTTCAAATAAAGTTGGACAAATAATCTCTTCCACTCCACTCCACTGCCTAACACGTGGCTCTTGAAAAAGCTCCATAGGGTTAGGCAATTTTCCGTGTATTTTTGTCAGTTGATTATGACTTGGGTAGAATTTCTGCCTCCAGTCTCTAGCAACTGCAGTCTGCCTTACATACTCTTCTAAGCCTTCTGTCAGTGTTTCACTTGGAAAATCTTCCGTGGCCCCCTGTTGCCTATTAATAAATTCCAGGGACTTTGCCTTGATATTCAAATCCCCCGACCTTCTTCCCCAGTCTACCTTTTCCTTATTTCCTCTGGTGCCTCTTGTCCTGTCTCCCCAAGATTTACAGAGTGTGCTCCCTGTGTTCCAGTCTCCTGGGGTACAGAAGACTCTCATACCTCCTTTGTCTGGAATTCCCTGTCCCCCAAGCCCCAGGAAAGGAATCTTCCATGTCCATTTTACCATGATGTATAGTGACTTTCTGCTAGATGAGCCCCCTGTGCTCCTGTTAGGCTGGAGCATCTTTGAGCATCTTCGGGGCAGAGACTGGTTCTTTTCCACACATTGCAGGCTCTCAATGCCTGTAGTGAAAGCATGTTTTTTTTTTGGTTCTGCTGCTTAATTCTCTTGATAGAACCATGCTATCTTTATCTACTCTAGTGTTCATTTCCATCGTTCCTTTCGTCTGCTTTATCTACTGATAAAACTGACTTTATCTGTCATGATTTAATAGTAGCACGTAGAAGCCCACAGTGAAAATATCTCCAGGAGTTCCCTGGTGGCACAGCAGGTGAAGGATCTGGTGTCACTGCTATGGCTCGTGTCACTGCTGTGGCGTGGGTTTAATCCTTGGCCCCAGGAACTTCTGCATGCCATGGGCGCGGCCAAAAATACAAGGAAATATCTCTATATAGTTTTAAAAGAAATATTGTCAGGTTATTTTCATATTCTGTGGTCATTTAGGTTTTCATTATTTAGATTTTCTTGATTAGTCATTTTAACACTTTTTGCTTTGAAATCGAATTTATCTAATCACTGTACTAGTAAACTGCTCTTCTCTTGTCCTTACTCAGTCACGACAAACCTGTGTCACCTCCTTTCTTGTAGTTGATTCGACTTTTGACATTGGCTGCAAGCTTGACTCTTGACTGCAGCAGATTTAGGTCTTATTTTTTAATCCAGCAAGTGACCTTTCTTATTTCAGGCCTGTGATAGGCAGAATGATGACACCCCTCCCCCAAATATGCCCACATCCTAATCCTTGGCACCCGGGACTTTGTTCCACTGCATGGCGAAGGCGAATTAAGGTAGTAGCCGGCGTTGTGATTGCGAATCCGATGACCTGAAAATAGGGAGATTATTCGGGGTTCTCTGGCTGGACCCATAACCCCAGGTCTTAAATGGAGAAGGAGGAGGCAGAAGAAGCGGTCAGAGTGAACCAACATGAGGCGAAATGCTGGAGCTCTGAAACTGGAGCAAGGGCTCATGCGCCCAGGGGCTACGAGGCAGCCCCTAGAAGCTTCTCTTCTAGAACCTGCAGAGGGATCACAGCCCTGGCAACACCTTGATTTTAGCCCGGTGAGACCCATTTCAAACTGTCGACACTCAGGTCTGTCAAGAAAATGTTTGTGCTTTTTTAAGCCACTGAGTTGGTGATAATTTTGTGAGGCAGCGCTAGAAAACTAACACCAGGACACTTCATCCTGCGTGTGTTTCTCCAATACCAGTACCCGCAGTTGTTTTCTATACTGTTATTTGTCCTCTTGCAAGTTCATCTTGTTTCCTATTTTTCCTTCTTCACGTAGTAGCCCCAGAACTCACTTTTCCAACATCGTAATCCTCATTATTTCCACTTCTCTTCTATTAAATAAGAAAACTCTTTGAGGGAAGGTAATGAATCCAGCTTACAGGGTTTACCTCCCACCACCACCTCATCTGCTTTTTGCTTTAGAGTCTGAAACTCCTTTAGAAAATATTTGCTTCGGCCTGTTATCTAATTTACCTGTGACCCTATATGTTTATCATTGTCCTTGCATTTGGCAATGTTCTGATCTACTGCTTTCTTTGAACGGTTCTTCCTGCTTTCCAGACCTTTGTTTCTGGTAATGATATGTGGAGCCATGGGCTTTGGTTGACAGATTGCTTCTGATTTTCTAGATTTTGTGGATCTCTCTCCCCCTGTGCTTCCAGAGAGAAAAGTGCTCGCAGCTGGTTCCGTTGTCTATGTGAGCACTCGCTTCTCCTAGCTTGTGAGGTCCCTTCAAGTCCTTTTCTTCTCCCAAGTCTAGGGACAAAGTCCTTCTTCTCTTGGCATTTTTCAGTGGTAGATCTCTTTCTTCGCAGCAGCTTGTAAAAGCCTCCTCTTGTTTCTGGGCATGAGTAATCATAACTGACATGTGTTTAGTGCAGCGCTTAACAAAATATTTTTCACAGCCCCCCTTGGGGCCTTGAGAACCTTTCCAGGTGTCTGGTAGGTCAGACCTATTTCCATAATAATACTAAGGTTGTTAGTTCCCTTGTGGCACAGCAGAAATGAACCTGACTAGCATCCATGAAGATTCGGGTTCAATCCCTGGCCTCGCCCAGTGGGTGAGGGATCCGGCGTTGCTGTGAGCTGTGGTGTCGTCGTTTGCAGATGCAGCTTGGCTCGCACGTCACTGTGGCTGTGGCGTAGGCTGGCAGCTGTAGCTCTGATTCGACCCCTAGCCTGGGAACCTCCATATGCTGCAGGTGTGGCCCTGAAAAGCCAATCATAATAGTAAGATGTTCTTTGCCTCTTGCTCTTGGCTGACATCTGCACTGATGGTGCGAAAGCAGAGGTGGGTAAAGTGCTGGCACCTGAGCATAAGTCAAGCCAGTGATACGAAATCATACCAGTTGTCACTGGATATTTCACATGGTGCCTGCAGTTAAAAAAAAAAGTCAGCTTCACTTAAGAATGTCCTTAATAAAGCAGAAGAAATACCAGTCTCATTAAATCTTGACCCTTGAGTGCACGGCTGTTTTAATACCCCGAGTGACAAAAGAGGAAGAATGCATAAAGGCCATGTGTTATATACTGGGGTATGGTGGTTGACTCAAGCAAAAACACTTGTATGCCTGAGCTGCAAGCCGCTTTTTTCATGGAACATCATTTTTACTTGGGAAGACAACTAGCAGACAAGATTGTGGCTAAATGTATTTGTGTATTTAGCAGACATTTGCTCAGAAATGCACGTGACCCTGTCACTTCAATGAAAACAACTGATGGTGTGGTTTTTTTGCAAATGGTAAAACTTGAGCTTTCGAGGGACAATCACAGTTTTTGGAAATTTGTACTCACTACCGTAAGCTTGACAGCCTTCTAAAACTTAAAAGTATTTCTGAGGAAAGGGGTTGTGATAGTAACATATACTAATATGATTTGTTTGTTGCTGTTGCATAGTGAAATGTGTCCGCATTTGAAATATCTTCATTACTTAGTGAACCCATATTCTCTGGTCACCCTACATGGCATTATAATCATGTGAAGATAAAAGATTCGTTCAAGTGCAAGAGAGAATGCAAAGTAGCAGATTTTAATGTGGCAGATTTCACACCACAGTTAACTTTCAGGGAACTACCACTGGTTGAGTTTGGGTGTCCTATCAAAGAAAAATATCCAGGAGTTCCCGCTGTGGCACAACAGGATCAGTGGTGTCTCTGGAGCACTGGGACGCAGGTTTGATCCCGGCCCAGCACAGTGGGTGAAGGGTCCGTCCTTGCCGCAGCTGTGGTGTAGGTTGCAACTTCAGCCCCGGAACTCCATATGCTGCAGGGCGGCCAAAAAAGAAAAAAAAAAAAAAATCCTCCATTATCTGAAAGAGCAACTAAACACTCAGTTCTTTTTTGACCACATATCTGTGTGATGTCAGATTTTCTTTATATGCTTGAACTCAGACAACATATCTCAACAGAATGAATGCAGATGCGGGTACTGTAATCTAGGGGCCTGCTAAAAAAATTGCAAGACTCTAAAAACAATTTTGGAAAATAGTTTTTTAATTAAAATAATGTTCATGTTAATATATAGCGAGGTTATTATTATTTTTCATGAAGTAATACATATTTTTAAATAACAGTTGTAAAATATGATACAGTAAATAGCACTAGGTATAACCCATATAAACAAAGCTCATTGGAGTCCTCAGTCTTTTTTAAGGGTGTAAAGGAGTCCTGCTACCAAAAATTTTGAGAACCACTAATTTAATGCTTTACACAAAGCCCTTTTCATACCCTCTACTCCCAACCAACCGTCTTATGGGCTACATATTACTCTGATTCTATGGAGGAGAGCACTGTGAAAATATCTGTAGTAGTCTAATAAAGCCTGAATGCACACTCTAGTCAGCAGCCTCTCCAGATCTGATGGCGTGCCCGCTGGAGCTGCGCTCCCGGAGGCTTGTTTATGAGTTGAATTTGCTGAGTACCATCTCCTTGAAATCGCCCCATTTTTCCCCAATGGACGTTTCTTATGTTACTGTTCCTAGTACAGAAGTAGCGGGTGTACCTTTCAGAAAGATGAGCAGTCTTAAGCAGAATATAAAGCTCGGCCTTCATCCTCCCCACTGGAGGTCACTGTTAACCCTCTGTGTGTGTATCCAGGTGCTTTCCAAGAATTTTGAATTACTCCTGTAAAGTCAGCAGTGTATGGTACTCAGCTAAAGGGACTTTGGAGTCAAATAGATCTTAATTCGAGAGCTCTGTGAGCTACTCGCTGCTTGGCCAAACACTCTCCCCTCTGGCAACCACCTATTTGTTCTCTGCGTGTATGACTTTGTTTCTGCTTTGTTATGTTTGTTTTGTTTTTTGCAGTTCACATACAAGTGAAGTTATACAGTATTTCTCTTTCTCTGACCCGTTTCACTGGGCATAACACCCTCTGGGTTCATCTGTGTTGTCAGAAATGGCAAGAGTTCGTTCCTTTTTATGGATGAGTGATATTCCATCACACACATACCCCACATCTTTTAAATACTCATCTGTTGATGGGCACTTAGGTTGCTTCCGTATCTTGGTCATTGTAAGTAAGGCTGCAGCGAACATAGGAGTGCACATATCTTTTTGAATTCATGTTTTCATTTTCTTCATATAAATCCCCAGGTGTGAAATGGTTGGATCATATAGTAGTTCTGTTTTTAATTTTTTAAGGAACCTCCATACTGTTTTCCGTAGAGGCTGCCCCAGTTTATGTTCCTGCCAGCAGCAGTGCATGAGGATTCTCCTTGCTCCGCATCCTGCCACCAGTATTTGTGCTTTGTTGTTTGTTTGTTTTGGTCTTTTTTAGGGCCGCACCTGCGGCACATGGAAGTTCCTAGGGGTCGAATCAGGCTGCAGCCACTGGCCTACGCCACAGCCCCTGCAACGTGGGATCTGAGCTGCATCCGCGACCTGCACCACAGCTCTCAGCAATGCCAGATCCTTAACCTACTGAGCAAGGCTAGGGATCAAACTCAATATGGATTAAAAAGTTAAATGTAAGACCTAAACCCATAAAACTAGAAGAAAACACGGGCAGTGTGCTCTTCGACACCAGCCTTAGCAATATTTTTTTGGATATGTTTTCTCAGGCAGGAGGAAGAAAAGCAAAAAAACAAAAAACAAAAAACAAACAAATGGGATTACATGCATCGAACCTTTAGAATAATCTGATGAGTGTGAAAGGCTAAATGATGTTCCTCAAAGATAGCTACTTCCTAATCCGTGGAATAGTGAATATTTCCCTCTGTGGCAGAAAGGAAAACATTATCTTGTGTGGCAAAATATGTGGTGAAGTTAAAGATGATCCAGGTGGGCCCTAAATGAATTCATGGGGTTCCATAGAAGAGGGAGGCGGAAGGAGGTAGTATTAAAAGGAGGAGGTAATGTGATCGAAGCAGAGAAAAGGATTTGAAGATGCTGCCCTTCTGATTTTTTTTTTTTTTTTTTGTCTTTTTGCTATTTCTTTGGGCCGCTCCCGCGGCATCTGTAGGTTCCCAGGCTAGGGGTCAAATCGGAGCTGTAGCTGCTGGCCTATGCCAGAGCCACAGCAACGCGGGATCCGAGCCGCGTCTGCGACCTACACCACAGCTCACGGCAACACCGGATCGTTAACCCACTGAGCAAGGCCAGAGATCGAACTCGCAACCTCATGGTTCCTTCGGATTTGTTAACCACTGCACCACGACGGGAACTCCCGCCCTTCTGATTTTGATGACGGAGGAATGGACCCAAGGCGTGCAAGGAATGCAGCTCTGGAAAGTGGAAAAGGCAAGGAATTGGTTCTCCTCTAGCCTCTGCAGGGAGAAGGGCCCTGCTGACACCTTCGTTTTAACCTAATGAGCCTCGCTTGGGACCTTTAACCTCCAGAGCTATGAGAATAAACACGCAGTGTTTTAAACCAGGGTGATTTGTTAGAGCAACCGGGGGAAACGAGTAGAGGGTGTAGATTTAAACAGGGTTGAATTTTCTAAACTATAAAAATGGTGTCTCTCTCCCCTTTTTATTTAGATCTTCACATTTTTTGGAAGTGTTTGTTAGGTTTCAGAGTATAAGTCCTGCACATATTTTGTTCAGTTTACCTCTAAATCTTTCATATTTTGATACTATTGTAAATAGTAGTTTTCCATAAACGTTTCATTTTAAATATTATTAGGTTTATAGGAAAATTGCAGTAAATGATAGTTTTTTAAAAAAGACTCCGTGTCCATTTTCTCATTGCTGACATATAGAAATGCAGCTTTTTTGGTGTATTGCAGCTCTGCTAAATGCACTTATCAGATTTAGTAGCCGTTTTGGTAGAGTACTTAGGACTTTCTACATAGGTAGTCACGTTGTCTGCAAATATCAGATTTACTCCTTCCTTTCAAATCTTTATCCCTTTTATTCATTTTTCGTGTATTATTTTTGTGAATAGGATCTCCAACACAATGTTGAATAGATGTAAGGAAATGGACGTACTGGTCTTGTTTTCAGTCTTAACGGGGAAGTATTTAGTCTTTTACCGTTAGGCATTTTTAACCAGTTTTTATATATATATATATATATATATATATATACAGATAAGCGTTCTATTCCTAATTTGTTCAGAGCTTTTATCTTGAATGATGAGTGAATTATGTCAGATTTTTTTTCTGGAACTATTGAGATAATCGTATGGCTTCTCTTTTTCATTCTGTCAATTCAGTGAATTACATTAATTAATTTCAAATGTTATTGCCATCCTGGCCAAACCACACTTAGTCATAACGTCATATTCTTTTTATATATTGCTGGAGTCCATGTGCTGTTTTTTTTTTTTTCTTTTTTAGGGGGTTTGCATCTGTCTTCATGAAGGATAATGATTTGTAGTTTTCCTTCTTGGTCAGGTTTGGGTATCAGGATGATGGTGGCTTCATAAAATACATTGGGAAATGTTCCCCCCTCATCTTTTTTTGCAAGAGTTTGTGAAAAATTGGTGCTATTTCTTCCTTGTGTGTTTGGTAGATGTTTTCTGAGTCTGACATCTTATTTGCAAAAAGTGTTCCAACTACAATTTCAGTTTCTTTAATGGATAGAGAGCTATGAAAGTATTTCTTCTTGTGTGAACTTTGATAATGTCTTCAAGAAGTTTACTTGCATAAGATTGTTCATAATATCCACTCCTAATCCCCTGTAATTTTTGTAGGATTTGTAGTGATGTCTCTGCTTTCATTCCTGGTATTGGTAATTTGTATCCACTATTTTTTCCCTGATTGCTCTAGCTATATAGGTTTACCAATTTTCTTTTCAAAGAACCAGCTTTTACTTTCATTGATTTTCCTAACGCTTTTTTATTATATTCATTGATATTTGTCTGTATGTTATTTACTTTGACTTTTAAAATAAATTTCCTTCTCTTCCTAGTTCTTTACGGTGAATTGTAGATTGTTGATTTGAGAGCTTTTTTACTAAGCATTTGATACTATAAATTTCCCTTAAGTATTGCTTTAGCTGTATCTCACATATTTTGATATATTGTATTTTCACTTTATTTTTTTATTTTATTTCTATTTTTTGTCTTTTTGCCTTTTCTAGGGCCGCTCGCACGGCATATGGAGGTTCCCAGGCTAGGGGTCTAGTTGGAGCTGTAGCCACTGGCCTACTCCAGAGCCACAGCAATGCGGGATCCGAGCCGCATCTGCGACCTACACCACAGCTCGTGGCAACGCTGGATCCTTAACCCACTGAGCAAGGCCAGGGATCAAACCCGCAACCTCATGGTTCCTAGTCAGATTCATTAACCACTGTGCCACAATGGGAACTTTTGTATTTTCACTTTAACATAGTCCAGAATTTGAAAATTTTACCTTGTGTTTTTTCTTTGACCTATGTGTCATTTAGAAGAGTATTGTTTAACTTTCAAGTACTTGGAGAATTTTTCAAATATATTTGTTATTGATTTTTAGTTCAGTCTCATTGTATGATTTCAGTCCTTTTACACTTGTTAAGGCTTGTTTTATGGCCCTGAATTTGGTCTGTCTTGGCAAGTGTTCCATGTGCACTTGAATTCGTATTCTGCTGTTGTTGGGAGGAATACTTTATCAATGTCAATTAAGTTAATGTTGGTTGATAGTGTTATTACAGTAATTTTCTATGTGTTATATCAGTTACTGAGAGAGAAGTGTTAATTTCCAGTATTATTTTCTTCTTAATATTTTAATTATTAATATTTTCTAGATTTATTTTGAGGCTTTGTTATTAGGTACATAAATATTTATGGTTGCTAGATCCTCCTTTGACAAATCACCTCTTTAACATTATGAATGCCCCTGTTTGTCCTTGGTAATACTCCTTGTTCAAAAATACTTCCTAGGAGTTCCTCTTGTGGCTCAGTGGTTAACGAATCCGACTAGGAACCATGAGGTTGTGGGTTCGATCCCTGGCCTTGCTCAGTGGGTTAAGGATCCGGCATTGCCGTGAGCTGTGGTGCAGGTTGCAGATGCGGCTCAGATCCTGCGTTGCTGTGGCTCTGGCCTAGGCCGGTGGCTATGGCTCCTACTAGACCCCTAGCCTGGGAACCTCCATATGCCATGGGAGCAGCCCTAGAAAAGGCAAAAAGACCAAAAAAAAAAAAAAAAATCCTATCTGGAGTTCCCATCTTGGCTCAGTGGTAATGAACCCAGCTAGTATCCATGAGGATGCAGGTTTGATCTCTGGCCTCACTCAGTGCCTTAAGTATCAGGCATTGTCAAAAGCTGTGGTGTAGGTCACAGATGCAGCTCGGATCTGGTGTTGCAGTAGCTATGGCATAGGCCGACAGCTGCAGCTCCAATTCGACCCCTAGCCTGGGAACTTCCATATGTTGCAGGTGTAGCCCTAAAGAGAAAAAAATGTATTCATCTTATATTGCAGGAGGCAGAATGGTTCCCCCCCGCCGCCCCCGCCGCCCCAAAAGATACCCAGGCCCTTAAACCCTGGGACCGTGACTATGTTATGTTACGTGGTAAAGGGGATTTTGCAAATGTATCTAAGATATTAGTTTCTGTTGCTCCCATGAAAAATTACCAAAGACTTATTATCTCGCAGTTCTATAAGTCAGAAGTACAAGAGCAGCATGGCTCAGTTGGATCATCTGCTTAAAGTTTCACAGGGCTGGAATCAAGGTGTCAGCAGGGCTGTGTTCCTTTCTTGAGGTTTCTGCTTCCAAACTCAGTTGGGTTCTTGTCAGAATTTAGTTCCTTGTGGTTGTAGGGCTAATGACCCCATTTCCTGGCTGGCTCTCAGCTAGGAGTCTTTTTTTTTTTTTCTTTTTAGGGCCGCACCTGTGACATATGGACGTTCTCTGGCTAGGGGTTGAGTCAGAGCCCCAGCTGCAGGCCTACTCTACAACCACAGCAACACAGGACCCAAGCTGCATCTGCAACCTACACTGCAGCTTGCAGCAACACTGGGTCCTTAACCCACTGAGCAATGCCAGGGATTGAACCTGCATCCTCACAGACAGGTTCTTAACTCGCTGAGCCACGATGGGAACTTCAGGAGTCCTTCTTAACTTCTGGAGTCTGCCTGCATTCCTTGGCTCATGACTCCCTTCCTCTGCCTTCAAAGCCAGCAAAGGCAGATTGAGTCCTTCTCGCTTTTGGAATCTCTCTGACTTCCCCTTCTGCTTCATCTCGCTTCTGCCACATCTCTCTAACTTACTTGTATGCCTTCCTCTTCTCCTTTTAAGGGATCATATGATTACATTAGACACACCAGGATAATCCTGGATAATCTCTCTATTTTAAGGTTGGCTGATTAGTAACCTTAATGCCTTCTGCAAAGTCCTTTCATGGTAGTATGTAGATTAGTATTTGATTGAATAATCGAGAACAGGAATTTGGGGAGCATATTTAGAATTCTGCCTACCACAGTTGTGAACTTTAGGATACGAATAGTAGCCTGGATTATCCCGGCGGAGCCAGTCCACTCACATGAGCTCTTAAAAGCATAGAACTTTCTTTAGAAGCAGGAGTAGTATGGCAGAAGGAGAAGTCAGAAGCATGAGAAAGACTCTATGCTGGTGCTGGCTCTGAGATGTAAAGGCCTATGTACAGGGATCAGAGAGCGAGAGAGAACTCTAGAAGCTAAGGGCAGTCCCCAGCTGACAGCAAGCAAAGAAACTGAGGGCCTAGTCCTGCAACCACAAGAAACCATATTGCCAACCACCCGAATGAACTTGGAAGCAGATTCTTCCCAGAGTCACCTGAGAAGAACGCAGCTAACTGACACCTCGATTTCCGTTGCGAGGCTCTGAGCAGAGAAACCAACCAAGCCTGTTTGGATTCCTGTCATTCACAACTGTGTTTTAAGCTGCTAAGTTTGTGATAATTTGTTGTAGCAGCCGTAGAAGATTAAAACAGATGTTAATATAGTCACTCTGACTTCTTTTGGTTAGGATTTGCCTGACATAACTTTTTCTATCTGTCACTTTGCAGGTAGGTAAAGTTAGGTTTCTTATAGGTAGCATATAGTTGTCTTGCTTTTTAAAATCTAGTCTGGGAGTTCCTGTCGTGGCTCAGTAGTTAACAAATCCGACTAGGAACCATTGGGGTGCAGGTTTGATCCCTGGCCTCGCTCAGTGGGTTCAGGATCCAGCATTGCCATGAGCTGTGGTGTTGGTCACAGACGCGGCTTGGATCCCGCGTTGCCGTGGCTGTGGGGTAGGCCAGCGGCTATAGCTCCAATTAGACCCCTAGCCTGGGAACCTCAATATGCAGCGGGAGCGGCCCTAGAAAAGACAATAAAATAAAATAAAATAAAATAAAATAAAATAAAATAAAATAAAATAAAATCCAGTCTGACAATCTTTGTCCCTTAGTGATATTTAGACCATTTATAGTTAATGTAATTGTCAATAGGATTGGGTTCTAATTGCCTTCTTCTCTTTTTTTCCCCAATTTTTTTCTTCTTTCTAACTGCCTTCTTACTGAAGTCTGGAAATCACCCCCAGGCAGCAAGCTGGGAGCATTAACAGAGTTTATCTCCTTTGTTTTCTTTCTTTCTGCCATTATTGTCCTTTATTGCCTGTTGTCCAGAGTCTGAAAACTGCTGTTTCATATATTTCATCCAGTTTCTTGTTTAAGGTGGGAAGGAAAATCCCATCTCTCTTATTATATCAAAGCTGGAAGTAGAAGTCCTCAGCAGTGTAATTTCTTTCTCTTCTTCTTCTTCTTCTTCTTCTTTTTTTTTTTTTTTTTTTTGTCTTTTTGGGGCAGCCCCTGCAGCATATGGAGTTTTCCAGGCTAGGGGTCAAATCGGAGCTGTAGCCGCTGGCCTGCACCACAGCCACAGCAACGTGGGATCCGAGCTGCGTCTATGACCTATTCCACCACTCACGGCAAGGCCAGGTCCTTAACCCACTGAGCGAGGCCAGGGATCGAACCTGCGTCCTCATGGATACTAGCCAGATTCGTTTCCGCTATGCCACAGTGGGGACACCATGTAATTTCTTTCTTTTTTTTTTTCTTTTTGTTGTTGTTGTTGTTGTTGTTGTTGCTATTTCTTGGGCCGCTCCCGCGGCATATGGAGGTTCCCAGGCTAGGGGTCTAATCGGAGCTGCAGCCACCAGCCTACGCCAGAGCCACAGCAACACGGGATCCGAGCCGCGTCTGCAACCTACACCACAGCTCACGGCAACGTCGGATCCTTAACCCACTGAGCAAGGGCAGGGACCGAACCCGCAACCTCATGGTTCCTAGTCGGATTCGTTAACCACTGCACCACGACGGGAACTCCTGTAATTTCTAATTAATATTTCTAAAACATCCTCTTCATGAAGTCCCTTTTATGTGAAGTATGAGCGTGTATGTATGTGTATATAATTTAATTAGTCACAAACAGTTTAATACATGTACTAAAATATTACCATATATGAATATGGCAGATGGCTACCTTTAAAAAAAAACAGACTCAAGTAATCAGTCAGTGGCAGAACTTGCCCACATCCTGAACATGTCGGCCTTTTTCAGTCTCCATGCCTTGGTATGGCTCGTTCCTTTTGCTTGGAAAGCTTCGCCATCTCACGGCCTTTCCTGCTTGGCAGCTTTCCAGGTACCCCCCAGAACCAGCTCCAGGGTCACGAGCTCTCTGCTGCCCAGTGCCCCCAGACAGAATCCGTATTTCTTCTGCTGGGCTCCCGTCCCACTCCACCCATGGACCCGTTTTGGCACATGCCATGCTCTGTTATGATCTCATGTTTCTGTGTGGACTCCCTCCTCCCAGGCGGCCCTGGAAAGCAGGGAACTTATTTTGGGCCTCTTTATATTTCTCTTCTCTAACAGCAGGGTGCCTACTGCACGGAACTTCTCAAGAAATGAAAATGTTGAATGAGGGACTCTTTTCATGTGCTGAAAAATAGTGCTGTATTACTCGTTTTAATATCACGTATTTGTAAATGCGAATCCTCTGTAATCATTTGACTTTTCTTCTAGTAAATTCCTCATCTATGCCTGTCTGCTGCTGTTCTCTGTGTTGCTGGCCCTTCGTCTAGATGGCATCATTCAGTGGAGCTACTGGGCCGTCTTTGCTCCCATATGGCTGTGGAAGCTAATGGTCATTGTTGGAGCCTCGGTTGGAACCGGAGTCTGGGCACGAAATCCCCAATATCGGTAATACTTCTCTACCAAACCTGCTGGTCTCTATCCTGAGAGGGTCGTTTCTTGCTTTTCACGTTTGAAAAAGTAAGGACTATTTTCTTTTCTGCCTGCCTGAGGGTTTATAAGAACTTTAACATAGGCGAGCTGAGTTCTCAGTTTCTAAAAATGAAGTGTTTGATGTCCATTTTTCTACAAAAGCGCTGCTACCTGAGGCACTTAAGTTCCGAGCCAGCACAGAAGAGTTTGTGTAACCTGAAGTGCATCCAGACTACAGAAGCTTTATGCTGTGCTAGGCAAGGAAGTATAAAGCCCCGTGTTGGCAGGAGCAGCTCTGTAACCCCTCGGATATATAGCCTTCTCCAGTTCAGCCCTGGAGCGCTCCCCTCGCCCCGCTCTCCTAGCTCCGAGGTTTTAGGGCTGTTGGTGCTGTGGGGGAGCAGCTCGGCCAGGAAACTGGGAGGCCTTGAGACAGGAAAAGGTGAGACCCAGATGCTGTGAAGGAGAGCAGAGCCTCAGGGGCCAGGTAGAGACGGACCCTTGACCTTCCCCCGATACGCCTTTCTTCTTGGGTGCCTTAGCTGGTCCAAGTCCCTGGACTGGCTCACTCTGGTGTGCAGCCTGCTGCTGCTGCTGGGGCCCATGGGACTCTCCCTGCTCTCCCTTGCAAAGTCGGGACCTTTAGAAAGGAAGAGGGGGGACTTGAGAGTGAGGGCCTATCCTAAACCATCACCAGGAAGATGGGGAGTGAAGAAATGCCCAGTAGGCAGTTGGCAAGGGCAGAGGGGGACACGGACAGCTGCTCACGTGAGAAAACTGTAGAGTTTGGGACCATCTCAACTTGTTGAAATCTTCCTTATGAACTTTAAAAATAAGATGTAGATCATGTAGGATGCGTTACCACAGCCATATCTAAGAACTTAAAAATAGCCACCCAGAGAGCCTTGGCAGATGAGGGCCATTCGTGTGTAGCTCAGGTTTTTTAAGTTCTTAGTTTGTTTTTGTTTTTTTTAGATTACCTGTGTGCCACAAACCTTTTATTTTTTCTGAGATATTTTCAGATATGTAATGGTTGCTACTCAAAGAATGAAAAATTAAATAGCTAAACATTTTAAGTTCCACCAGTTGATGTTTGGAAGCCATTGAGCTTTACTGGTTTCATTTAAGATTCTTTTCAAGGTTGCTTTAAGAAAAGGAATTGTATGTGCATCCTTGCGTGCCCTGAATGTAGAGACATGGTCATTCCAGTGTCAACATCGTCCAGTGGGACAGTGTTGGCTTCTCTAGAAATAACCCGCTGGCCTCATCTGGTCTGTGTCCTAAGCTCAGGTGTATTTATCACCGACATGGCACGTCACGAACGTTCGTCTATGTTTTGAAAGCAACACCATCGGCCTTGCAAAGGCATTGTTACGCATTTTCCTGATTAGTGACTTTACCGTTTTTCAATTGTTAACCTCTTAAGTCCATGCATGATCCTTTAAACAGCTTATACTGACTTAAGAACCGTTTTAATAGCTCGTCTTTAATGGGCATCTGCAGATGTCAATTCACCCTAGTGGAGAGGAAAATAAAAAGTCATTCATAATTTTTTTTTTTTGCATTTTAAAATAGCTTCTAACAACTGTTACTATATTTTCTTGAAATAGAACTCACACGTGTTCGTAACACTAGAGTCAGTGTTGTAGTATTGCATGAAATGTGGCTGACGTGGTTTTTAATTCATCGAGAGATGAGGATCACGAGATTTAAGGGATAGTTGTCAGTTTTTAGCAGTAGAAGCAATCAGCTTAAATCATCTTGGACGTAGCTGCGTTTAAGGTTATGAACAAAAGTGGTTTTGTGCAGTGTCAGGAAACAGTGCCTCTGCCTGTTGCTCCTGAGACTATCTTCACACGGCTCAAAGTTTCAGTCTCGTTTGGTCATAAGTGTTCATTTCTTGCTGCGTAGTAGGTCTTGGATGTTTGAAAGATTCCTCTTAAAGGTTAGCTTAGCTTTTTCTACCTGATTTGCCTTCCCCTTTTGTCAGATTTACAAATACAATCCATGTATCCACTTAAGCGGGTGTTTGCCCTGAGCCGCTGGCTTGTCGCGGAGACTCTGAACTGAGGGTCTTCCTCTTCCTCTTCTTCTTCTGTCCGTCTTTAGAGCAGAAGGAGAAACCTGTGTGGAGTTCAAGGCCATGCTGATCGCCGTGGGCATCCACCTGCTCCTGTTGATGTTCGAAGTGCTGGTCTGTGACCGGATCGAGAGAGGCAGCCACTTCTGGCTCCTGGTCTTCATGCCGCTCTTCTTCGTCTCCCCGGTGTCCGTGGCAGCTTGCGTTTGGGGCTTTCGGCACGACAGGTCACTGGAGGTGAGATGTCATCCTTTGAAGAAAGTTTTCCCAAGCCCAGGGTCTGGCCGGTTCCTGTGGGGCAGACTTCCTGTCCCCCGTGAGGAAGCGGGGCACCCCGAACCCTGGATCACGGTGTGCGAGGCGACAGATGACGCGGGCACTAGTCGTGTGTCTCTCTGTTGACGCAGAACACTGGGTTTTCAGCCAGGCCACAGGCGAAACCCGGAGGGGGAGCGCCCGCAGAGGAAGGGCGATGGAGCGGGGCTCCGGGGGGACAGGCCCCGAGCGCCAGGAGTGGGGAGCAGGTTCCTACACCCGCTCTCGGCCTCCCTGCACCTGCCCCTCGGGCTCCTTGCCGGTGGTTTGGACTTGCCTGCGCCGCGGCGGGAGAGGGAAATAGGTCTGCACAGACTCCTCGGAGGCCCTCACTGCCCCCCAGAGCTTCGTCGCCTGCCCCCCCCCCCCACATGGGGCCTCCCTCCCAGGGCGGGCCTGTCCCCCTCCTCCTTCGGACCCTCTCCGCTCCTGGTTCCTTGAGCATTTTGCTCCCGAACTGAGGATACACGCTCTCGCCGGTAGCTGTGGTCTCTCCTCTGGAAGGAAAAGCAGAACAGCAGCAGCAGAAGCCCCGCAGCCCCGCGTCTGGCTCTTGCGCCCCTTCCTTCTGTTCACACAGGGGCCCCTGAAAGCAGTGCTCTCGTGACTCCATGCCCTGTGGCCTCGTCTGGGGGGCCTCTTCTTTCGTTTTGTTTTTTGTCTTTTTAGGGCTGCACCCGCGGCACTTGGAGGGTCCCAGGCTTGGGGTCCAATCAGAGCTGCAGCCGTCGGCCTACACCACAGCCACAGCCACGCGGGATCCGAGCCGCGTCTGCGACCTACACCCCAGCTCACGGCAAGGCTGGATCCTTAACCCACTGAGCAAGGTCGAGGGTCGACCCCAAGACCTCATGGTTCCTAGTCGGATTTGTTTCCACTGAGCCACGACGGGAACTCCCCAGGGGGCCTCCTCAGCGCTCCTCCTGCCGGGCAGCTGGCCCCTCTCCTCCTGGCACTCCCGGTCCCTTGGCACAGCGCCTCGGCCGAATCCTCCTTCCTCCGTCTACTCCTTACAAGTCGCTATTCCTTAGGATTCTGGCATTTTCTGTCCTCACTGTGTGCACTGCCTCTGAATGGCCTCGTTCACACTTCCTGCCAACACTGCCACTTAGGTGCTGTCACGTCCTAGAGTCACATTTCTCACCTCACATTTCCCCACAAGCTCCTGCCCTCTGATCTAACTCGCCCAGATCTGTATGCCCAGTATTAGGTAAAGGCACCCTTCCCAGTCAGTCTGCCCACCTTTCCTGCTGCCTCTGTTGCTTTGCATTTTTTCCTGTGATCTGAGCAAATGAAAAGCAAGCTTTAAAAAAATCATTTGAACAAACTTGCCGAGAGCAGACACTGGAGATGTGCGCACTCAGGGTCAGTGGTTCCCAGTGGGGCATGGGTGCGCTCTTGGCCTTTTGGGCAGGAAATGTCGTGAACAGGACTGTCCCGTGCCTTTCGGGACGCTTCTTCCTGACCTCTGCCCACGAAACACGAGTGGAGCTGTCCACCAAGTTGCCGTGACCCCCAGCAATGCCCCTGCACATTGCCTAGCTCCCCGTCGGGCGAGTCGCATGGCCCAGGTTGCAGAGCGCTGAGAAAGTGCTGTCGAGACTGCTGGCTGAGGGCCGAGGAGGAGGTTTAAGAAAGCAAAACACTTGGAACTTGGTTTCTTAGAGAGTAAAAGCACATACAGGGGCTAGGCTCACACTGGGCAGGAAAGTGTATTTTCCTGATGTAAAGTTTACGTCGTTCATATGGCCACAACTCTTGGCAGTCCACCTACGAGAAGAAACAGCGTGCCAAGAGTTGAGCTCCTCCGGAGAACAGGCTCACCCAGAGCCGTGAAGGAGGAGTCCGGACTTGCCAGGGTGCCCTTTGCAGGTGGGGAAGGGGATGGTGTGTTTCAGGCAGAGGGCAGCACGCTTAGGAAGACATAGAGGCACAAGAAATCTGTCACACTGAATAGACCCGTGGCTCAGATATGACTGGAGCACAGATTTGCAAGATGCAGAGAGTCCTAGGTATGGAATGTGGATGGCACCATGATGTGATCGGAATGACTCGATGCCATCAAGCTGTGCACCTAAAGAGGCTTAGAATGGTTTTACAGGATGTGTATCTTTCCACAATAAAAAAAATACCTGGAGGAGTTCCCACTGTGGCTCAGTGGGTTAAGAACCTGACTAGTGTCCATGAGGTTGCGGGTTCGATCCCTGGCCTCGCTCAGTGGGTTCAGGATCCAGCATTGCTGTGCGCTTTGGTGTGGGTTGCAGACACAGCTTGGATCCTGCGTTGCTGTGGCTCTGGCGTAGGCCGGCGGCTGTAGCTCGAATTCAACCCCTCGCCTGGGAACCTCCATATGCCGTGGGTGCGGCCCCAAAAAGACAAATTAAAAATGCCTGGGGCATGAAGTATAAAGCAGGGAGTTGGGGAGAAGGGGGCTGCACAGAGGGATTGGGCTGAGGAAGGGCCAGATGCTCAGTCTTCGAGGCCCTGGCCGAGCTGCCCCAGGGCACCATTGTGAGTTCACAGGGGCACCTTGGGATATTGGACATTTCCAGGGAAAAGCAGTGCTTCCTGACCTCTGTGGGGGTCCGCTATGAACTACAACTCCAGGGAGTTTCCAGATTTATAATTGGGTCTCACCACACCCCTTCTGCTGCTGTCAGGGAGGAGCTAGGTTCTTGGCGGTCGCTGTGGTGAGAAGGTAGGACGCTGCCGAAATGCATCTGGAGGACAGGGGCCGGGGGTGGAAGTGTCTTGTGGCACGTGCAGTAGCCAGCAGGCATGCTCGGCCCACTGGGAGCCACTTGTCATTACTTAAGAATGAAATACACTTTGACTTACTGTGCGGTGTTTTTTTATGTGGCTACGTAGACGGAGATACTCACTTTAGATCTAGTGACTTAGATCAGTGTAAGCCTCGGGTGTTTCTTGGCCCACGGGCCTCAAAGAATTGCTGACTCCCGCAATGCTCTGTGAACTGGGAGCTCGTGGGCAGCTCTGGGCCGGGTCAGGCGGCCTGTGACTTCCCTCCTGTAGGCGGAGGTGAGCCATGGAGGAGCAGTGAGCGCTGGGGCCAGAAGGCAGGCAGCCTGCGGGCCGTTGGGGAGCCAAGGGCCTGCACGACTGGCGGCTGGGAGGCTAGTTGGGATGCTGTGGGAGCAGGGTTGCGAGTTGGGGCGCCTGAGTAGGCAACAGTCGTCAGCCTGGAGACCCGCTAGCCATTCTAGAGAAGTCTGCATGGTGCGGACGGGAGAGTCAGGCCGCTGCGGTGCCTGCTGGTGGGAAGGGAGGCTGTGGGACAGGTGCAGGGGTCACGAACTCGGGAGGGACCGGCTTCATCTGAAGTGCCCCAGGGCCGGGGCTGAGGTGGAGACGGGTTCGAGAAGCCCCGGTGCTGCAGGCCCGGCTGTGGAGGCCACGCCTCCGCCCCGCCCCCAGGGCGGAGCTTGTGTGTTTCTGCCTGGGCGCCTCTAGCGGGGAGAGAGGGCTGAGTTTAAGGCTTTGGGGAGCAGGGCCACTTAAGGGGAGGAAGAGGCAATCTAAAGGGACGTGTCAGAGACAGGAGGGTGGCGACTGCGGGCTGGGGTCCCAGGAGGGGGAAGGCATGGCCAGAAGGCCGGACGCTGCCGAGAGGCCGGAGGGTGCGAACCGATGTGGTCCGCCGCTGCAGAGGATATTGGACAGTCTCTGGAGGGTCGTGGGGTGGGAGACCAGGTCCCAGTGGATGGAGCTTAGAGTGGCGGGCAAGGCCATAGGGACTTAAGCGTCCACGGTGGCTCACCAAGCTTGAAGGAAAGGGAAAGAGAGAGCTAGGGCCAGGAGGGGGTGCCGGACCAGGGGAGGGGTGGGTTCATTTGGTCTTGGGGTTATTTGTGTTTAATGGGAATGGGTGGGACACGTTTCTGTGCTTCTCGGAAGACTCATTAGAGGGGCGGGGTTAAAGATGCAGTGAAGAATCCATAATTGATGTCTTGATGGGACAGGGTCCGAGAGGAGCCAGAAAAAAAGGATGGGGATGCGAGGCTGAGTCCCGGGTACAAGAAGGTAGTTGAGGGCTGATTAGGAACAGAGATGTTTGTGCTGTAGGCACAGGGAGGAAGCTTGGGGAGTCCACCACGGACGGCCTCCATACAGATCGAGAACCTGGAAACAAGGTCAGGGCCTGGACGAGGGTAAAGGGCCGAGCAGCCACTGAACAGAGGGGACGAGGCAGAAGGCCAGGGCCAGGTTTTTCCTCGGCACAGCACTGCTTCGTTCCTCTGGTGCTAAAAAATCAGGAGGCCCCAAGTACGACAGGGTAAAACTTTTGCTGCGTTGTGATTTGCATTGCCTTTCAGTGTGTTAACCCTGTAATTGCAGTACTGAATACAACCATTCTTTTAACTGATTCTTCTCTTCCCTTTCAGTTAGAAATCCTGTGTTCTGTCAACATTCTCCAGTTTATATTCATTGCCTTAAGACTGGACAAGATCATCCACTGGCCCTGGCTTGTATGTAACTTTTTAAATCCTTAAGAAAACTTTTTATTTTAAAAGTTATTCATGTTCATTGTAGAAATCTCGGAAAAAGACAGACGAGCAGAGGTGACATAATAAGAACCACCCATAATCCCCTGGGAGATAACGTGGTCAGTGTTTTTCTTCCCTTAGTTGAGGGTTCATTGCCTCCTAAAGATGATTGAGATCGTACTGCATATATAATTGGATATCCGGCTTTTTTGTTCTAATGTTGTATCATAAGCATTTTTCCATGTCAATAAAAGGTCTTTATAAACGTAACTTTTAAGTTTAATTGATGCAAAATATTCACCAAATACATTTACCAAACCCTCCCCTCCTTTCTGAATATTGAAGTTGTTACCAGTATTTTAGGGCTATAAATCATGCTGTAGCATATATTTTTGTGCATAAAAATCTTTGCCTATTTTTTTCATTGTTTTCTTAGGAAAGACTCCAGAAAGAGTATTACTGGGCCAGAGGGTGGGAACTTTTTGAGGTTTTCAAATGCAAACTGCACTGCCAACTCCCTTTTCAAAAAAGCTGCACCAGTTTACACTGCTGCCAGGGGTGAAGTCTGAGTCATGCTAGTGACCTCTGGCTTCCATGAACAGTTGTTTGGTTAAAATGGATTGTGCACGGAGAGAAGAACGGCAGGCTACAAATTAGAGAATGCGGTACTGTTTCCGCTAGTAACACATGGAAAGATGAGAGACAAGGCAAAAGGGTTATAACGCCTCTGGGAGGTGAGGCCATGCCAGGGTTTGGGGTCCCCCCGCCGCCCCTGCTGCTTGATGCATACTTTTGCACACAAGGCGTTTTCTGCCATGAACATGGTTTACCTTTTTTTTTAAAAAAAAAAAAAAGGTTAGGAGTTCCTCTTGTGGCGCAGTAGTTAACGAATCCGACTAGGAACCATGAGGTTGCGGGTTCGGTCCCTGCCCTTGCTCAGTGGGTTAACGATCCGGCGTTGCCGTGAGCTGTGGTGTAGGTTGCAGACGCGGCTCGGATCCCGCGTTGCTGTGGCTCTGGCGTAGGCCGGTGGCTGCAGCTCCAATTCAACCCCTAGCCTGGGAACCTCCATATGCCGCGGGAGCGGCCCAAGAAATAGCAACAACAACAACAACAACAGCAAAAGACAAAAAAAAAAAAAAAAAGGTTAAAAATATAGTAAAAAAAAAAAATTCATTTGGCAACAAGGAAGACAATAAAGGCACATAAGTCACCTCTATTTTGAATAAAGACGAGACTCCTCAGTTCTGCCTTTAATAAAACGTTCGTGATACAAATTATTGTTCAGACACCCATCTTATACCTTCAGGGTGCTGTCCCTGGAGGATGATAACTGGGTTCAAAGCCTCCTGTTGTGCCAGGGAGGAAACAGATCTCGCTAAGACTGAAATCTTAGCCTAAGGCACAATCAGGGGAAAAAAAAAAAAAGATGCGGGCTTGTGCATGTTTCCTCCAGATGAACAGAGGACTTTGTCCAGCCCCAGTCCTGTGCAAGTCCAGCATACAAAGCTTATGAGTCTGTGACTGCGCATATAGCCCCACGGTGTTCAAGAGAGACCAAGGCGGGCCGGCCGCTGGCATCCCACCCACCAGGGCCAGGTTGCTAAGCGAGTCTGACCACGGAAGTGCTTTCGGAGGAGGAGCTGTCCAGAGACTCTACGGAAAAAGCTCTAGTCAGGAATTCCACATTACTCAGGAGGATGAAAAGTCATAAACCAACGCAAGCCTAGATCTGAAAACAAAATACAAAACCAAATAAGTGTTAGAAGAAAACACACGAGAAAATCTTTGGGGCCTGGAACCAGGTGAGGAGTTCCTGAAAATGACACCAACAACATGGCCATAAAAGAGGCTCAACATTAAAATGAAATTAATGAGAAGACAGGCCACAGACTAGGAGGAAATATTTGCAAAGCATGTGTCTGACTGGGGACATGTATTGAAAATAGCGAAAGAACCGTCAAAACTCTAAAAACTAAGCAACCTAATTTTAAAATTGACAAAAGACTTGAACAGACCATTCACAAAGAAGATAGACATGTGGCAAATGCGCACAGGAAGAGGACATCATTAGCCATTAGGGGAAAGCAAATAAAACCCAGGATGAGGTGCTGCAACACGCTCAGCAAGTGGGCAAAAATAAGAACCACTCCACCAAGTGCTGGGGCGGACCTGAGGGACCAGGACACTGCCCGTGGCTGCTAGAAACGCCAAATTGGAAGACACTCTGGAAGGTAACTTGGCAGTTTCTTATAAAGTTAAACATGCAGTTGCCTTGTGTCCTTGCACTGCCAGTCCTGAGTGTTGCCCCCGGGAGAAGTGTAAATGTACAGCCACACAAAAGCCTGGGCTGCAGATGTTTGTAGCAACTTTATTTGTGATAGCCCAGAGCGGGAAGGCACCCGGAGCTTCCTTGGTGACCGCTTCAACAGGCCGGGGTGCCTCCATCCCGGGCAGCACGGCCCAGCGATGGGAAGGAACAACCTGTGGATGCTCGCAGCCACCTGGCCGGATCTCGGAGACGTTCTGCCGAGTGGGAGGAGGCGGTCTCGGAAGGGGCTGTGCCGCACGGGAGCCCACGGACGGCGCGTTCTTGAAGAGACAGCAGTGCAGTGATGTTGGGCAGAGCGGCGGCTGCCCGGGGTGGGGGCGGGTGACCCAGGGACGGAGGAGCACCAGGCTGTCTGGCGGGTGAGGAGGGAGCTGCACATTGGCACGTGGGTGCTAAAAAGTCATGGACCTGGACACCGGAGCAGAACAGTCAGGGTCACTGTGTCATAGCACCAGACAGCGGACAATGGCTCCATTGGGCGGGGGGGCGTGCAGAGGGAGAGAAGGTGGCACAGGAGGCGCGGTCAGGCCCCAGGACTCATCCTGGGGGCTTGTGCGGGGCTGAGACAAGGTCTTCCTGGGATACCGGCCCCAGAGCCGCCTGGGCCGGGCGGCCGGGACCAGCGAGCAGGGGGCGGGGGGGGGGGGGGAGGAGGGGGGGCCTGGGCCGCCTCGGGCTGGGGAGATGCGCGTGAAGAGGGCCTGTCCCGGGGAGCTGGGCGGCGGCGGGGCCCAGAGGCTGGCAGGGCCCTGGGCGGGCCAAGCGAGCTCCTCCCTTAGCACGAGCGGCTGCCAGGCGCGCCACCCCAGAGCAGGCAGTGGCTCCCGCGGTGAACACGGCGGCGCCCTCTGGCCTGCGTGTCCCCGTGGGTGCCTGGCACTGACCCTCAGCGCAGAGAGGGCAGCGAGGAGCGGGCTCGGGCTCTCCTCAGAGGCCCTTCTCTCCTCCCGGCCTCAGGTGGTGTGCGTCCCCCTGTGGATTCTCATGTCCTTCCTGTGCCTGGTGGTCCTCTACTACATCGTGTGGTCCGTCCTCTTCCTGCGCTCCATGGACGTGCTCGCGGAACAGCGGCGGACGCACATCACGATGGCGCTGAGCTGGATGACCATCGTCGTGCCCCTCCTTACTTTCGAGGTGAGCTTCCGCCCGATCGCTCCTCGAGGCCCTGCAGCCCGCGCCTCCCCAGGACAGCCCCCCGCTCCCTGGGGATCCCTGTGAGCCACGCCTAGAGAGCACGCCGGCCGACAGGGGACAGCGGGTCTGGGGCTGCGCGGTGAGCGGCGTGCCTATGGAGCGTCTGCACGTGTCCGTTTGTCTCCTCCTGGAAGGAGAGAGTCGGATGTGGTGGGTTTGTAGTCACGTCCTGAGGGGCAATCCGAGCGCGCAGGGCGACTCCCCAGAAAAGACAGCACGGAGAGTTTCCCATAGCGATCCTGATGTTGGAAATTCTCTGAGTGCATGGATTTTGCTGGGTCCCGAAGGGAGAGAGGAACAGCTCATCTCGTCCTTCCCCCAGAGGAGAGGCTTTCTGTGGCCTCCTGGGCAGCGAACGTCCGTCCCCGTTCTGGGACCTGACACGGGAGGGGCCGTCTGGCTTCAGGCAGGGCCTCTTTTCAGATGCGCCGTCAGCAGCGTCTCGACTGTTTCTCTTCCTTTAGATCCTGCTGGTGCACAAGCTGGACGGCCACAATGCGTTCTCTTGTATCCCGATCTTCGTCCCCCTGTGGCTTTCCTTGATCACCCTGATGGCAACCACGTTCGGCCAGAAAGGCGGAAACCACTGTATGTACTCAACAGTTCAGAAGGCCTTAAAATGCACGTGGGCACATGTGTGTCCGTGTGCCTGTCTTCTCTGTGTGTGTACGCACGCGCGTGTGTGGCCCCGCTGTATGAAAAGACAGGCCTAAGGGCCCCCATTAAGGAGGTTGCACGGGGAAGCTGGGGCTCGAGAAGGCCCAGCATCTTCCAAGGGGAGGGCACCCTGGCAGCCTTGCTTACACTGCCCTGCACTACAGCCTCCCCAGCGGGGCCTGCTGCCGTTTGAGGAAGGACCGACCAGGGCAGGTAGTCTCTCTGAGCCCTGTCCCCTCCCCTGCAACACAGGGACCAATGTACCTCCTTCCCAGGGGCTCCTGAGGCATAGGTGAAAAATCTCCATCATTTTTAAGACCCTGGGAGTCCTCCCGGCGTCAGCTTCCTTCTCGCTCCCCCTGTGTCACTCTGGATGTCACCAAGTCCTGTTGGTGGCATGGGGCTCCCTGTCCTCCTCTCCAGCTGGGCCCCATTCCAAAGTCCTCTTCCTCACTGGCCTTTGGGCTCCTCCGTGTGTAGCCCCTGAGCATGCGCTTCTGGAAGCTAATGGGATGGGGTCCTGCCCCAGAAGAGCCAGCACACATGGGAGGAGCTTTCAGGGGACCCCATGCACTCAGGCCCCCTGCTGACCCGGGCCAACACATGCCCGCCCGCTTCCCAGATTCCAGCGGGAAACAGAAATCCTTGGCTTGGATGGTGTTCTTTGTCACACAGGAGTTTCTCCAGGCCGGGAACATTGGAGGATGGCGGCGGAGTCTAGACTCCGCAGGTATCTGAGACTCACTGGAGCAGTAGGTCTCAAAGTGGTGGCCCCATCAGGAGCTGCGGACTGCCCCCCCCCCCCCGCCACCGTTTCCCATTTCCCATAGGGAGGTCTGGGCCGGGCCAAGGTCACGTTGCTAACAAGGCCCTGGGGAGCCGTTTGGGTCGCCGCCGGCCCAGGAAGCGCATCTGCAGAACCACAGAGCTCCGGCTCCTCCTGCCGCGCTCAGCTGGTGGAGGCCTGGCTCGGGCTTCATCCTCAGACTTGGGGAGGAAGCACTTCAGTGCTCGAGTAAAAGCTCTCCTTTAGGAAAGGAGAGGAACCTGCAGTTCAGTGGAGGCTGGTGTCTGAGAAAGTGCATTTCTTCCTTTTCAGGGTGGTTTGGTATCCGCAAGGATTTCTGTCAGTTTCTGCTTGAAGTCTTCCCGTTTTTGAGAGAGTACGGAAACATTTCCTATGACCTCCACCACGAAGAGAACGAGGAAACCGAAGAAACGCCAGTTCCAGAACCTCCGAAGATCGCTCCTATGTTTCGAAAGAAGGCCAGGGTAGTTATCACCCAGAGCCCTGGAAAGTATGTCCTGCCACCTCCCAAGCTAAATATCGAGATGCCAGATTAGACGCCACTTTCCGGGACCGATGGTGAGCGGCCCTGGCCCGGCGCTCCCTCCTGCCTTCCCTCTGCCTGTCCGCTCACCCCGCCCGGAACTGGGGCTGGAGCTGGGTCTCCGGCCACGTCCATCTCATGCCTTGTTTGCACTCAATGCCTACCGTGACTCACCGCAACGGGGCACACAGGTGGCAGGTGACTGGAACACGCAGTGTGGCGTGGGGCGTGTGGCAGCGGGTGTGGGTCTGCGGCGGGGGGCGCGGGTGGGAGGGGGAAGGCGATTCCCCCGGGCAGGCGCCCGAGGAGCTGGCACGGATCCACCTGGGATGGCCAATTAGGCCAGAGAAGCAGGGTCTACGCGGCTGGTATTATTCAAAAGTGTTACTTCAAGGTGTATTTTTAGACCAGGCCGGCCTGGCCGCGCGGATGCTCCCGTTGTGGCATGGTCGGTGGGAGCCGTAGCCACGCCTCTGGCCGACGAGCGTGTGCGCTCCGCCAGGCTGCTCGTGCTCCTGCTGTGGACATAGGTTCTCTCGGGCGTGCCGACCGCAGTTTTCAATGGCCCCATTGGCGAGCCCTTTCTAATGGAGTGACTCCGTGCCTGTATAGTATTTATACAAATATTTTAGCATTGTAATATACCGTGTTAAATCCTAGTTCTGTACAGTATATTCTGTTAAAGTATTTTTTTACAAGCTTGTACTGGAGACTTACACGTTCTGTTGCAGAAGTAGACGCCAGTGGCACATCTGCCCTGCCCATTGGGGTGCCACCCCTTCGGGGGACATTGCCATGACCCCTGAAATTTCTCCATCTACCTAGTAGCTGCTACTGCCAGAACAGCCACGATAAGCAAGACATGGTTTATGCTTTTTCTAGCATTCTGGGAATATTGGCTTTGCAGCAAACTGCAAAGCACGACTGGAGACTGAACACCAGGACTAGAAACAGCTAGCAGCGTGTGTGTTGAGCTCCGTGGCTTTTTCTCTGCCCCCAGCGAGAAGGCTTCTGGCTGGGCACACGCTTTTAGCTCGGAGTGCCGTTGCTCCAAGAGCCGGGGCTGCAGCCTTGGAGCAGAGGAAGAAAGCAGATGCCCTAGGGTAAGAGCCTTCTGCCTGGGAACGAGGAGGCCGGCCTGTAAAGAGGGTGCGAGGAGCATCGACGTTCGCACCCCGGAGTGGAGCCAACGGAGAAGCGGGCAGCTGCTACAGTGTCCCCGTGGGGCGGCACTGGCAGCCAATGTGTACAGCCCCGCAGCCTGGCACCGGCCTGCGGCCGCCTGTCGACCTAAAAGGGATGATGCAGTGGTGTAGCCTTTCCTGCTTGGTGTGTAACAAATGTAGCTCCATCCACCGTTTTTGCTCCCTACAGCAGCTCAATAAACTGGTTCCTCATTTTCCAAGTGCACTGTGTGAGTCTTGCTTTAGATGTGGCCCGGGGGCCGAGGGGGTTGGGGAGCATGTGTAAGGGCTCTCTAGGTGCAGCCTGGACATGAGTGTGGGGAGGGAAGAGGGGGGCATGGCTGGGGAGTGCATGCCACCCTCATTACAACTCAGCAGGTGCCTGGGGCTGCTCTCGGCTCCCAGACTGTCTACGACAGAACGCAGCTTTCCGCTGGGCCTGAGGCATCGCCCCGTCCCGTCGGCGCTGTGCACCGCTCACGGCTCCGGAAGACACCGCGGTTTCTGTGCCGCGTGCCCTAGCTGTCTCTCAGACACTTCAGCCAGGGGGCGTCCATGGTTTGCAGCCATCGGGCAGGAGGCACACCCCTTGCTGGTGATGGAAGGAGTCCCACTGGTGCCCAAAGGCCAGCGGTGGATCGGTTCTTCGCTCCGCAGCGCTCAGACTTGCTGCGAGACCCCTCGCCCTTCTCCGGAACCACAGGAGCTCTGAGGAAAGTGTCGGGAACCGTGGCCCCTGCTGGGCGTTCCTCGAGGTC
Organism: Phacochoerus africanus; assembly: GCF_016906955.1. Lineage (NCBI taxonomy): Eukaryota > Metazoa > Chordata > Mammalia > Artiodactyla > Suidae > Phacochoerus > Phacochoerus africanus. The sequence continues at coordinate 130,197,649 of NC_062560.1, forward strand.
TCAGGACCTGGGGAAGCAGGTGCTCTAGGAATATCCAGTTACCCGCGGGAGGCAGCGGAGGCTCCAGGCGAGCCCCGCAGCAGGGGGACGGCGGGGCTGCGGGGCCAGCCTCGGCCTCTCCTGGCCCGGCCCTGGCTCTCCCCACTGGGCCGGGCACTGGGGTTTGCAGGCCCGTGACGGTGCAGAGGCAATGGGGGTGGGGGACGGTGGAAACCCGAGCTGGCCGTGCTCCCGAGCCGGGAAGCACGGCTGCTGTTCGGGGCCGTCGAGGCCCGTGGCCTCGGAGGGCAGCTCGGACCTCGTCGGCCCGACGTCCGGCCGTGTGCATCTGCCTGGCCCCGGAGCTGCAGGACGAGAAGGCCGGGCCCGGTGTGCAGCAGCAGCGCTCGGGCTGCGGCGTCGCACCCGTGCACGAGTGTCCCCGGGCCGCTGCAGGGACCGGGCGGGGCACGGCATGCTGACACGGGCATCCTGGCCCCTTGTTAGGTCACTGGCCGGCCGGCCGTGATGTCAGCGCCCCGAGCAACCATCCCTTTATGACAGGCCGAGAGGCATTGTGAGCCCGGGGTGCTGCTGGCCACCCTGCAGTGTCCCGGCCGCACGCAGGCGGGACACACGGCCTCTGCGCATGGCTGGAGACGAGGAGGGCCCCGCGGCCGGCCGGCCGCCTCCTCCTCCCGCCACAGGCGCCCCGGCCCTCGGCTCGGCGAGCTGGGCTCCCCCGGAGGCCGAGGCCGGGCTGGCGCTGGGCCCTCCGGGGCCGGCCGGGCGCCCGGACCTCAGGCTGCTCCTCGAGGAGGCTGCTTTCCAGGCTCTGATGGAAGAGCCTTTGTTCACGAGGCCGCCCGCCGTCGGCAGGGCCCCGTCCCAGGGGGAGGCCAGCCTGCTCTCCCTCCCCTTCCCCGAGAAGCTGTGGAGGATCGTCAACAGTGACGAGTTCACGTCCATCTGGTGGGACGAGGACGGGGCCTGCATAGGCATCAACGAGAAGCTGTTCCAGAGGGAGGTCTTGGAGCGGGCCGGCCGGGCCAAGGTCTTCCAGACGGACTCCATCAAGAGTTTCGCCCGCCAGCTCAACCTCTACGGGTTCAGTAAAACGCGGCAGGACGTGCACACGTCCGTCTGCCGGACCAGCTTCCTCCACGAGGGGAGGCCCATCTCCATCCTCAGCAAGGTACGGGGGAGGGGGGCCTCGGGGGGCAGTTGGGGAGGGGGGGGGACAAGCCCAGGGCCGGCCCGCAGCGGAGCCAGGCCGGGCGTGGCGGGAGAGCTGGGAGGCAGCGGCAGGTGGGGCCCGGCGGGGTGGCGGGGGCGGGCGCTGCTGCGGGTGCCCAGGGCGCAGAGGACGAGGGCCGGAGGCTTCTGGGTTTCTGCCTTGGGTTTCTCCGGGGTTTGCATCGCTGCGGGAGGGTGCTGGGACCTCCCTCTCCCCGGTGAGCCTTTCGCAAGCCACCAAGGCAGGCGCCACCCTGGGCAGCTGGCACGTGTGCCCAGCTGCAGGGCGCTTGCAGCTCCGCCCCTCTGGGGAAGGAGAGGACCTGGAAGCGCCGGGCCTGCGTGTCCCCCAGCGAGGGCCACAGCCCCGGGCTGGAAGGGAAGCGGGGGCTCTCCTGGGCAGCAGCAGGTCCGGTCTGGCCCTGGGACGTGCTGGCCCAGAGCAGCGTGCGAAGCCCACGGAAGGGGGCTGGCGCGCGCGCGCGGGTGGAAGGCGTGCCTGCCGAGGTCAGGGGGCGCCGGGGACTCCCAGCAAGGGGGCCTGGTGTGGCCACCTGACGGGCCCTGCCAAAGCCACCGTGCCTTTCTACCTCCAGTCCGCAACCTCCCAGGCCCTGCCCTGGGCCTCGTGCCCCGTGTCCTGAGTGGCCGCGGTCAGGCATTTCCCGAGGGCGAGGCAGGGGCGAGAACGGCAGCGTGCACGATGGAAAGGCTGGTGCACAGCTTCTCCTGGGGACCTTGGCCTTCGCTCGGTCTCCAGAGGGGCCTGGGGCCGGGGGTGAGAGCGCAGGGGCCCCGCGAGGTGGCCGTCGAGCCCGCCGCCGCCACCGTCCCGTGACCGGGGCTTGCTTTCTTTGTGTCTGCACACGGTGCACCTCAGATCCAGTACTACCGCAGCCCCTGGTTTAAGAGAGACTGCCCGCAGCTGCTGAGGAGGATGAAGAGGAGACTGGGCGTGAAATCGGCCTCGCGCCAGGAGGGCGGCAGGCCGGCGGCCCCGGCCCCGGCCTTTCCCGTGATGGAGCCACCAGGCGGCCTCGCCCTCTCTGCAGAGCCCAGGCAGGAGCCCCACTGTCTCGCCGGCCTGGCCCCGACGGCCTCTGTGCCCCCGGCCCCTCTGGGGAGGGATCCCCACGCGGTGCCCGAGCTGCCGGCCACCATGCAGAACAAGGGCACCCAGACGTGCGAGCACTTCGTCCCCGTCCTGGCCCAGGTGGCATGGCCTGTCGAGTTCCCCTGGCTCTGTGTCACTGTGCCTCCCGCCCAGGTGGCTCCTTACGGGTCCCTGGTGGGCCCGGCGGCCGTGCCCCCCCAGCTGCTCAGCCTGCCCCCCGAGCTGCTCCCTCTGTGCGCCCCCTGGGCACCCGTCGCGGCGGCCAGACCCGCCGCCTGCCCGCAGGAGATCCCCCACCCCCCAAGCCCCTTCCACGGCTGCCCTGACCCCTGGGGTTTCCCAGGACACCTGCCACCTCGGGCCGGGCCCCCAGAAGAGCACCCGTAGAGGCGCTCCCGCGGTCAGAGCACGGGCAGGGCAATAAAGAGCACCCTGGCACCACGAGTGGTTGTCTGCTCCCAACGAGTGTTCAGAGCCTCTGCGCTGGGGCGCTGGGCGCTTGCGGTCCCCTCGGGTGTCTCTGTGTGGCGGGGCGGGGGAGAAGGCCTGGGGCACCCCTCCCACCCCAAAGGCCTCGAGCTGCCTGTAGACACTTGGCGACCAGACATGTGCCTCCACTCCTGACGGAAGACCCTGGAAGGGCTCCGCGAGGACGAGAACGCAGCGAGGGTTAGGGACACGTGCTGGTGCCGGGACACTGCGTCCGCGGGGTCCTCCTTCTACAGATGAGCGGGGTCAGGCCTCGGCTCCTCCTGCCGAGCCCGCGCGGGTGCCCTTCCGTCCTGTCCTCAGACGCACAGCCGTGGAGGTGGCCGTCCCTGCCGGAGGCCTGCGTGTCCAGGGCGCGGCCACTCGCTGGTGTCTGCACGGCAGGGTGGCTGTGGCTTTCCCTGCAGGGCCTGGGTCCGGTGACACGTTTCTGGTCTCTCCTCCTTTCCTGGCTGAGCTCAGCACCCCGAGGCTGTCACGTGGCGGGCCCTCTGGCGGCTGCGCCCCGGAGCCCGGGGTGCCTGTGCTCGGGGACGGGCCTCTTGAAAGAGCGATGGTCTCAGGCAGCACAGGCGGCGAAGCCCAGGCGCTTCCCGTGGAGCCGAGGGGGGCGCGGACGCCGCCCGCGGGGCCCGAGACCGGGGAGGAGGGCGTGCCCGCGGCGGCCCCCGGAACCGAAAGTCGGGGCCCTGGGTCCGCTGTGGCGGCCGCAGCCGAGGCCCCGAGGGGGGCCGCGGGGGACACGAGCGCTGGGAACCTCGAGGCCGCAGACCTGGCCCGAGGCCCCGCCCGGCCCAGCTGCTGGCTCCCTGTCCCCGGGCGCAGGGGGACTCGGGGCCGCCCGGCTTCAGTGTAAGGAGCCCCTTTCTCTCCTCCTCGGCGGGGACTCCCCAGTGCCTCCTGGCCTGGAATCCCGCTGCCGAGATGCTGCCCTGGACGTTTTGTGTTTGCTCTTTAGGGCCACACCCGCGGCCCATGGACGTTCCCGGGCTGGGGGTTGGATCCGGGCTGCAGCTGCGGGCCGCCACAGCACAAACTCCGGGACAGGCTGCTAGTTCAAAACCACTTTGCCCCACACCTCAGCCCGTGGGGACCTGGCTTTCGTGGCAGTCTCTAGAGAAAGGGGCCGACGTGCAGACAGACGTGTGATATCAACGGAGCTGCTTTGCACACGCTTTACAAAATCTCGGCAGCCTGACCTCAGGGAGAGGCCGGTTCCACGTGTGACTCCTGCCACCCAGTCGCTTCCAGAGGTTGAACTCGCTGTCTGGGTGGGGCCTGACACCGGCTGCCCTGGCGACCTCCTGGCTGGGGCAGTGGCAGCCCCTCTGCTCCCCCAGCACTGCCCAGAGTGGGAAGGGCCTTCCCACGCTGGCCCGGGACAGCCCGGCAGAGGCTCGAGAGCCTCCCGGGCTCGGGCTCGGGCTCGGGCCACCAGAGGAGAGGCCAGGCTGGCCCTGGATGCTCCTTCTGGTCCCAGGCTGTCCAGGGACGGTGGGTGTCCAGGACAGGGAAGTGCCACTCGACCACCAAGGGTGGCAGAGAGAGGGGCCGTGACAAGGGCTCAGGGTACCGAAGGGCGACCTGTGGGGCCCGAAGGGGCAGGGCCAGCCGACGTGGGCGGCCAGTTTGCCCAAGCGCCACCCTGCCCTGGCTCGGGCCACACCCACCCGAGCGCTCCCTCTCTACCCCAGGGCGCTCACCCTTTCCTGGACTTGCTCGGTGGGACTCGGGGGGCGGGGGGCGTCTCCCCACCGTCTTTATGGTCACTGCGGCTCCCAGACTATCATTCTAGGTGAGGGCCGTGTCCTGACTTGCCAGTGGCCCCACTGGGAACATAGGGCCGCCCAGACAGCAGAGGCTCAGCGAAAGCCTGGGAATGAATGAGCCGGTGAGCAGAGGTCTCACGGACGCAGATGCCTCGTCTCCTGCTTTCCTCAATAACCCACAGAGAGCCCGCTACACGTGGGCCTTTCACTTTCACCCAACGACGGACGAGAGCACAGGAAGTAACACTTGGAGCTCCCGTCGTGGCTCAGCAGTTAGCCGCCCAACCAGTATCCATGACGACGTGGGTTCGATCCCTGGCCTCGCTCATCGGGTTAAGGGTCCTGCATCGCCCTGAGCTGTGGTGGAGGTCGCAGACGAGGCGCGGAGCCCGTGTGGCTGGGGCTGTGGTGTAGGCCAGCGGCTGCAGCGCCGACTGGACCCCTAGCCTGGGGACCTCCCTATGCCGTGGGAGTGGCCCTAAAAAGACGAAAGCAAAATAAATAAAAAGAAATGACACTTAACTGCTTTGAAGAATTTTAATGCTGCAAATCATGCTCCATCTCTACGACGGCTAAGGACGTCCGCATTTCCAAAACCATTCTCATTGCACGTCCTCTTGCGCGGGATCACAAAAGAAAATGGGACATTTCCCAATCTCTCTGACAAAAGAGCACATGTGTCTCACTCTAGAACTGGGTAAGGACAACTACGGGGGAGAGCAACGTCACTCACGACCTTGGACACTCCTTCTAGGAAAAGATCATCACTGGAAACACAACGAAGGGAAACAGGGCTGAAAACCCACGTGCTCACAAAGAAACGGCACCCCAGGCTGCCCCACGCCGTGTGCCCCCCTCGCCCGGCCCCCGCTCCTTGGCAGGCTGCCTGCTCGCTCTTCCAACACAGAGCGAAGCTGCTGGACAAGCTGCTGGCCTGCAAGGAGCCTGGCCGCCCCTCGGGCTCAGGGCCCCTCTTCCTCCTCCCTCACGGCCTCCTCAGCTGGGGATGGGCAGGACCTGGAAGCCCTCCCACGAACGCCAAACAGATGCTCCAGGACCTGCAACCTGCTGGTCTCCGCGTGGGCCCGGGGACCCCAGAGGAACTCGTAGCGGGCGGGGTCGCTGTGGGGCACCTGGCGGTACTCCAGGTACCCCTCCTGCACACACACCTGGGTGAGGAGTGCCCTGGGCTCCCCATAGATGCAGTGCTCGCTCCCCACACACAGCCCCAGACTGCCCAGGGCTCCCCAGACCACCTCCTCGGGGGCGCGGTCCCCCTGCAGGAGGATCACGCCCAGGACGATCACCAGGAGGCCGGTCTTGGGCAGGCTCAGCTCCTGATCGCTCAGCACCCCATCCCAGGTGAGGCCCAGGGTGGGGACCAGGGCGTAGGTGTGCTCGCCGGGGTCCACCTCCTTCAGATCCAAGCCAAAGACCAGCAGCAGGCACTCGGAGGCGCGGCTCAGGACGTCGGGGAAGCGGCCCTGGGCATCTCCGGGGACCACGCTCAGCATCTCTGCCTTGGTGATGGGCTCGTTGGTGCAATACTTGAGGAGCAGGAACCCCACCAGGTCAGCCACCTTCTGCTGCAGCGGGCCTAGCTCGGGGGCAGCAGCTTGTTCCTGGTCGGGCCAGGGACCCGGGCTCTCACCATCGTGGCTGCTGGAAGCATCATCCTCGGATTCGCTCCAGGGCGGGGGCGAGGGCCAGACACCTCGAGGGGTCAGGGGGGGACTGGGGGGCCCAGCCTCAGCGCCCCCAGCCAGGGGGCCCAGGAACAGCGCCGAGGAGGAAGAGGAGACGGAGGAGGGGGAGCTCGAGGGGGAGGCAGGCTCCTCCTCACCCCAAAACAGCAGGGCCTCCGTCAGGCTCTGAGCCTCTGCCGGGTCCTCGAGTTCCTTCTGCATCTTGCAGAGCTCTTTCCGCTGAAACGGAGGCATGACGACGGGGCCGGACAGCTGAAAGGAACGTGGGCAGGTGACAGATGGGGACCCTGGGCCTGGGACAGAGGGAGGGGGGGAGGGGCCCGGGCTGAGCACCGCAGCCACCTCCCTACACGTCTCCTCCTTAGGGGGGCTCTCGGGCCTCACGGCGGCTCTCCTCCTGGGCAGCCTGTCCCCTGTGACCCTGAAAGGGGTCGCAAGGTGGCTCCTCAGGGTGCAGCCGGCTCAGCGTGTGGATCTGGGGGTCCCTGGGGATGGGGTGACTTGGCCTTGTGGGGTCCCCTCTGCTCTGGGATGGGGAGCCCCCGGGGCCACACTCGGGGCCCACACCTCACCTGGATGCCTGGCACGGCCTGGGCCTCCTGCTCTGTGACACGAGGACGCGGGCCTCACACCTGGGCCTTCACCTCCGGTTCCTGGAGACTCTGTAAGAGGAGTGGAGGGGCACCGCGGGTGTAGACCGTGGCACAGCCCAGGGCCCTCAGTGCTGGTAGGAGGGGTGGGTGGGACTCTGGGAGGCCCCCCAGTCCCGGGTGGGTGGTCTCCCCCCGACCCCCCGGGCTCAGGCAGCTGCTCCCTTTCCCCCCAGCCCGGCCGGGATCCTCCCCACGGCTGGTCTGAGGGAAACTCCTCCAAAGCCATTCCTCGCAAGGAAGGGAAGCGGGTGACGGGCCCCACATCTGGCCTGACCTCTGCTGACCCGGACTGCCCCCTGGCCGGGGCATTGGCACCCCCAGGACCTGGCAGGAGGGGGGGGCTCCCTGCCCGGGCTCCTGAGGGTGGGTCCCGGCTCTGCGGGAGCAGGGGCCTGCAGTCTTCCCTCGGGTCCTCCCTCACTGCCAGAGGGAGCCCGGCCCACCCTCTGCCCACCAGCAGCCTCCTGGCGGGCAACCCGGACCCTCACCTGGTCCAAGTGCAAGGCTGCCATCAGGGGGTGGCACCCGAAACCCAGGAGCAGAGGGATGGCAGGGGCCGAGAGGGGGCCCCTCGGGCTGGGATCCAGGGCCCCACCCTCCCCCAGGGTCTCCACCTAAAGTCCCCGTGGGTCCTGGGCTGGCCCGTCTCCACCTGAGGAACCGCTCCTGCCCCCAGGTCCCCATCGCGCTGAGACCAGAAGTGCAAGTCGGGGCACCCCACGTGTGCTCCTCCTGCCTGGGCGTCCCCGCCCCCGGCAGCGCCGGCTTCTCAGAGGTCCCCTCTGACCTGGGCTCCAGGGTCCCCTCAGTCCTCCCTCAGGGTACCGACCTTGACTCAGGCAGCACGTGGCAGGCCTGGGGCCCTTTCGCGGCCCACCTGAGGGTCCCCCGCCTCCTGGCGCCTGAGACGCGGTCCCCAGGCTCTCGGAGACCCGGATGTCCGGGAGTCGGGACACGGGGCCACATGCTCACCCCGCCCTGCGGCCTCCCCAGGGCCCACTCTGGTCTGGGGTCCCGGGTCCCCTCCGTCCTCCCTCCGGGAGCGCCCCTTTGCCCCCTGGAGCCGCCGCCCCTCCTGGAACCAGGTCCCCAGACGCTCTGAGACCCGGAAGTCAGGACACGCGGCCACGTGCTCATCCCGCCCGCGGCTCCCAGCGCCACCTGCGGGCGGGGGCCTCTCTGGGACACCCCCACCGCAATTTTGGGGTCCAGGCCCCCATCAGGGTTCTCACCTTGACCTAGGCACCACGGGACCCTCCCCTCTGGCCCCTGGAGGCTCCGCCCCTCTTGGTACCAGGTCCCCAGACGCTCTGAGACCCGGACGTCAGGACGCGCCGCCAGGAGCTCACCCCGCCCTGCGGCCTCCACAGGGCCCTCTCCGCCTGGGGTCCCGGGTCCCCTCCGTCCTCCCTCCGGGATTGTCCCCTCTGCCCCCTGGAGCCGCCGCCCCTGCTGGTACCAGGTCCCCAGACGCTCTGAGACCCGGAAGTCAGGACACGCGGCCACGTGCTCATCCCGCCCGCGGCTCCCAGCGCCACCTGCGGGCGGGGGCTTCTCTGGGACACCCCCACCGCAATTTTGGGGTCCAGGCCCCCATCAGGGCTCTCACCTTGACCTAGGCACCACGGGACCCTCCCCTCTGCCCCCTGGAGGCTCCGCCCCTCTTGGTACCAGGTCCCCAGATGCTCTGAGACCCGGACGTCAGGACACGCGGCCACGTGCTCATCCCGCCCGCGGCTCCCAGCGCCACCTGCGGGCGGGGGCTTCTCTGGGACACCCCCACCCCAATTTTGGGGTCCAGGCCCCCATCAGGGTTCTCACCTTGACCTAGGCACCACGGGACCCTCCCCTCTGGCCCCTGGAGGCTCCGCCCCTCTTGGTACCAGGTCCCCAGACGCTCTGAGACCCGGACGTCAGGACGCGCCGCCAGGAGCTCACCCCGCCCTGCGGCCTCCACAGGGCCCTCTCCGCCTGGGGTCCCGGGTCCCCTCCGTCCTCCCTCCGGGATTGTCCCCTCTGCCCCCTGGAGCCGCCGCCCCTGCTGGTACCAGGTCCCCAGACGCTCTGAGACCCGGAAGTCAGGACGCGCCGCCACGTGCTCATCCCGCCCGCGGCTCCCAGCGCCACCTGCGGGCGGGGGCTTCTCTGGGACACCCCCACCCCCGTTTGGGGGTCCAGGCTCCCCTCAGGCCCCCCCGCCCCTCCCCTTGCCTCCCTCCCCTTGCCTCCCCTCAGGCCCCGGGCCCCCCCCTCTGCCCACACGAGCTTCCTGCCCTGAGACCCAGGCCCTGCCCCTCCGCGTCCCCTTGAGGTGGAACTGGGGGCACCCACCCTGGCCAGCTCCGCGGGGGTCTCGCAGCGCAGAGAGGATCCCGTGGGGCCTTGGTCCTCCGTTGCCTCCCATGGGGCCGGCCTTCCTCTCGGCCGACCTGGGCCCTCCCCCAGACCCAGGCCCGCACCCTCCTCAGACCTCCCAGCCAGCAGTCAGGGGAATCACCTGGGGACAGCAAGCCCCGGGGTCCCCCAGGGCTGGATCCTCTGGACCCCCTGGGCACGAGGCACGCCCCCGCCCCACCCCCAAGTACTCACGGCCTAAGGTCCAAGCTCGGCTCCCGCCTCCCCGCGGAGATGCTGGCTGGGAGAAGCTCGCTCGCTGTGCGCTCGGAGCCTCTGCCCCCTGCACCCCAGGCCCAGAGAGGCTCTGCACCCAGACCCCCTGCTGGATGGGAGCTGCAGCGCCCCCGACGTGGGGGAGGGCCAGAGAAGACACACGCCTCCCAGCGGCGCCTCTCCACGCGCCCGCTCCACGTTGGAAACATTTTGTTCGAAAAGATTCCCTGTCTGCGCAGAGGAGGCTGAGCCGCGGCCGTCGGGCGAGGGCCTGGGCTTCTGACGTGAGCGAACCGTTCGCAGGTCAGAGCACGGAGGCTCATTCTCTGCAGCCTCAGGCAGCCTCCCAGGGACACTGTGCTTCTGGCCGAGTTTCCGAAGACGTGCCCAAGTCCTCCGCGGCCTGATTCCCTCTGATGCCGGACGCTCCCCCCTCCCTCGGTCTGGTCCAGCCCCGCGCTGCTGTGTGTGGAAGCGGGCCATTTCCAAGAGGCCTGTCCTCAGCCACTACGGTGACTTCATGGGTGATGAGCACAAGCTCTGCTGCCCTCCGTCGCCCCCTCCTTCCTCCTGTCCCCACCCTGCCCTGTGGCCTGAGCAGCTGGCTCCCAATTTCCACCAGGGAGCAGAGGCAGAAGTTGAAACTTCTCCCCTCCCCATCCTGTCACCTGCTCTATGCAGGCTACCCGTCGATACAGATGTGGCGTCGGCGTTTAGATAGACAGATATAAACATACAGAGAGAGGTACAGATATATATTAATACAGACGGATGTACAGAGAGATAATACATACAGGTAGATATACAGATATAATGCAGGTATATATATATATATATACACACACAGATATGAGTGTACAGATAGATATACAGATATATAAAAATAGATGTATAGACATATATGCAGGTATTAATATATATGTACAGATAGTCATAGATATGTGTTAGGCAGTAGATATATACATGCAGAAAGATATATGGATAGATATGCAGATATATATCTATATAAACACATAGATATGCAGATATATATATCTATACAGATAGATACACAGATATATATGCAGGTATTAACATATATACAGATGTATATACAGATAGATATGTGTTAGGGATTTTTTGGTCTTTTGTTGGCTTATTTTTGTTTTTTTTTTTTTAGGGCTGCACCCGTGGCCTATGGAAGTTTCCAGGCCAGAGGTCTAATGGGAGCTACAGCTGCCGGCCTACACCACAGCCACAGCAATGTGGGATCCAAGCCACATCTGTGGCCTGCACCACAGCTCACGGCAATGCCAAATCCTTAATGCACAGAGCAAGGCCAGGGAGCAGACCCGCAACCTCATGATTCCTAGTCAGATTCGTTTCCGCTGCGCCACGACGGAAACTCCATTTATATGTATATATAGATATATAGATATAAGTATAAATTTATATGTATTTGTATACACAGAAAGATATATGGATATATGCATATATATATCTATAGAAACACACATATATGCATATATATACAGAGAGATATGCAGTGTTAATACACACACAGACATATGTCTATACAGATTAGATATGGATTAGGCACTGAGATAGATATATACAGAGAGATAAATGGATAGATATACAGGTATATACCTATAAAACATATAGATATGCAGATATATAAGCAGATATAGATATACAGACAGATATACAGATCTATACGTATATAAAAAGATATATGTACGGATAGACTTACAGATAGCTATAGATATGGCTTAGGCATTCAGTCTCTCCCTTCTCTATTTCTCCAGGGCTTATTTACTTTTTTTTTTGTCTTTTGTCCTTTTTGTTGTTGTTGTTGTTGTTGTTGTTGCTATTTCTTGGGCCGCTCCCGCGGCATATGGAGGTTCCCAGGCTAGGGGTCCAATCGGAGCTGTAGCCACCGGCCTACACCAGAGCCACAGCAACGCGGGATCCGAGCCGCGTCTGCAACCTACACCACAGTTCACGGCAACGCCGGATCGTTCACCCACTGAGCGAGGGCAGGGACCGAACCCGCCACCTCATGGTTCCTAGTCGGATTCGTTAACCACTGCGCCACGACGGGAACTCCCTCCAGGGCTTATTTTGAGAACAAAAGACAGAAGGTCAAGATGGACTATCATCCTGACAGATCAATTTAGAGCAGTAATTCTGTAATATCGTAAAAAAAAAAAAAGTATCGACCTGCTCCCCGGATTCTGTTCCCCAGCAAAGCACACACGGTTCTACTTGATTTACTGGGAATCTCTTTAACCCGAGTCTACCACTAAACTTGTGTAATGCCTCCATGCAGACTACATGCAAATAACATTTTTTGTTCTTGTGCTTCTTCTCAGGTATCTTTTAAAGTGTATTGCACTTTTGAATCGAGTCACTTCCTATTACCTGTTCTGAACAGTGCCTGCTTTGCCGGGCACGGCTCTCGATTTGGCCGTGGAGACCTTCCAGCCACTGGCTTTCTGAAGTCTCTTGTTCATGTGACTGTTCCATGGCCCATTCCTTTGAAGCTGCTGGGCAGGTGATCCTGTCGTGACCCCACGTAGTCACTCTTTTCGGTATAGGCACTTCTTAGTTCTTCTGCCGTCCGTGGCTCCGGCTTTCTGTTTCGGCGGCGCAGCCTCAAAAACCAGAGGTGACAGCGTTTTCCTAGGCTTTGGCCCTCGTAAGAATGCTCCTAGTATTTCACAGTGTTGGCTATTTGCTGCCACTTGTAGGAGAGGCGATTTCCCTTCCAACCTTATTTGCTTTAAGGTTTGACCACGAGCCCGTGTTGAATAGGTTTCGAAGGCTTTGTCTGCATCCACGGCGCTGATGAAAAGGTTTGTAGTTCTGGTTCTGTGTGTTGGTTTGCTTTGCAGTTCCTGCTGGGGTGCAGTGGGGTAAGGAGCCTTCGCTGGCCCAGCCGTGGCGTGGGTCAGCGCTGTGGCTCGGGTTCCATCCCTGGCCTGGGCAATTCCACAAGCCACGAGTGCGCCTCTCTGGATGTGCTCCAGGCCTGCCCAGGCCCAGAAAGGGCCAGCGGCTGGCACTTCCCATTCCGGGACAAAGACACAGGACGTGAGCTCCTGGGGGGCGCGTCAGCGCGGCCTGCGCTTCGTGCTGTCCCCGGGTGAGGAGAACGGCCCTGATTCCTGGGGCTCCTCCTCAGCATCCCCGGAGGGTCGGCCCCCAGCTCCCCAGCTGCTCTGGCCTCTCCCCCCCGGCCAGCCCAGCCTCGCGGGGAGGAGAATGGAAGAGAAGCTGGGAGCCTGGAAAGAGGGCAGCGGGGAGGGGACTGCACGGGCCCCACCTGGCTCTTGCCTCAAAGCTCAGCGCCCGCCCCTGGGCTGCACGCCCACGCCTGCCCCCAGGGGTCTGGGCCCCTCCTGGGCCCCTCTGGCGGCACCAGCCCAGGACACCTCCCAAGGCGCCCAGACTCCTGGGTGCCCCGTCCCCCGCCCTCTCTGCATCCTGGCTATCCTGGAGCCTCTAGGGGACAGCAGGCCCAGCACCCACACACCACCTTCTGACTGTGCCCCTGGGAGCAGCCGCCCGGGTCCTCGCCTGGGCCCTGAATGGACATGGGCTGGGCAGGGCTTCCATCACACACTCACTCAGGAGCCCTTCCTGCTTCTGGGGGAGCCCAGCCCTGGGGTGGGCGGTCACCGCCTGGAGCCCAGAGAGCTTCCGCAGCAGTGGAATGGTTTCTTCCCACCAATATACTCTTGTGATTTAACTATTTTTGGATTCAAAAAGTCTTTTTTTTTTTTTTTGGCTTTTTGCCTTTTCTGGGGCTGCTTCCCGCGGCATATGGAGGTTCCCAGGCTAAGGGTCGAATCGAAGCTGTAGCTGCCAGCCTATGCCAGAGCCACAGCCACGCGGGATCCGAGCCGCGTCTGAGACCTACACCACAGCTCCCGGCAATGCCAGATCCTTAACCCACTGAGCAAAGCCAGGGAGCAAACCCCCAACCTCATGGTTCCTAGTCGGATTCGTTAACCACTGAGCCAGGACGGGAACTCCTTAAAAGAGTCATTTTCAACACTCTCATATTTCAGAATGTTTGTGCATTTACATCAAGGCCTTGTCTCAGCCTCCAGGAAGCAGTGGCGGGGACCAGGACCGGGAGTGCCCGCCCAGCACTGCCGCGTCCTGGGTCCTCAGCAAATGCAGCTGGCGTGATGGGCCGGGGAAATCGTGGCCTCGGTTTGGTGCGGGAGGTTCTGAGCAGGCCAGTGGGCCTGGCGATCCTGCCTTGTTTTCCAGGGACGCCCATGCACAAGCGGCGTTCGAACCCCAGACCTGGTTTAGTTGCCAAGATCCCGCCCGTGGCAGCGGGGAGGCTTCTCCCTACGCCCCCCCCCCCCCCACAGCACTGTCCTGCCCTCCCCTGCACGGTGACACCAGGGTCTCCCCAGGCTGCGAACGGGCTCTTTCCTTTGGACGCAGGGACAGTCGCGGGTGCCCTCCACTCGCCAGAACTTCCTGACCCGTTCACACGCGCCATCAGGCAAAAGGCAAGTCGCCACCTGCAGGGGGACAGGAACGTGGCGAGAGTCCGTGGGAGGAGGGCTGAGGATGTTCCTTGGAAAACCAGGCTAGCGTGTCAAAAGGAGCCATCTTTCCCCTCCGAGGAGCGTCCAGAGGCTCTGGAGTGCAGCCCCCGGGGACCTATCCTCCCCCGGGTCCTCGGGACCATTCCTCATCCACGCCTTTGGCTTCTGACCGGCCCCCGCAGCTGATCAGCATATGGAGGGTCCCAGGCTATGGATGGAATCGCAGCTGTAGCCGCTGGCCTACACCACAGCCACAGCAATGCAAAATCCCAGCCGCGTCTGCGACCTACACCACAGCTCCCGGCAACGCCAGATCCTTAACCCCCGGAGCGAGGCCAGGGAGCGAACCTGCAACCGCATGGATGCCAGTCAGATTCGTTTCCAGTGAGCCACGATGGGAACTCCAGGAGCCAGTTTCAAAGCAGACACCCCACTGAAATCCTACGGAACAACTGGGGGTGGGTAGCAAAACTGCTTCCACGATGTAACAGCAAGACCGAGTAGATAACGAACCAAACTCCACGCATGGCCCATTTGGAAAATACTGAGTATCCTTGGAATATACATGAAGAACCTCAGGCGGGAGAAGCAGGGGTCTGCCCCTCCCTGACCAAAGGCAACGTTCACCTGCGGCCCCGGGAGCTGTGCCCATGACCCAAAGGGAACGTCTCCTGCAAGCGGGCATTTCAGGCTTGCCTCTCCCCGCGAAGACACGGCGGCCACGGGCTGGGCCGCCGCCACCTCGCGCGACTTCATCATATTCGCCTCCCGCAGAAGGCGTCCGTCCCGCAGCCCCGAACCGCCCCGGCTCGGGCCGCTCAGCCTCGGGTGCTCGCTCCTGCAGCCCCCGTGCCCGCCCCGTTTCCACTTGCTCTGTGGGACGGGGGAGGCATCTCTCCACCGTCCTTCTCATCGTTGCGCCTCCTAGACGCTCGTTCTGGGTGAGGGCTGTGTCCGGATTTGCCGTGTCCCCACTCGGAACACGGGGCCTTCCAGAGAGCAGAGGCTCAGGGAGAGTCTGGGAGTAAAGGAGCCAGTGAGCAGAGGTCTTACGGACGCAGATGCCTCGTCTCCTGCTTTCTGAACAAAACCACACACATCCAACTCAAGATAGGTGTTCCCGCGTTCCCGGCGTGGCTCAGTGGTTAAGAAATCCGACGAGGAACCATGAGGTTTGGGGGTCGGTCCTCGACCTTGCTCAGTGGGTTAAGGATCCCGCGTGGCTGTGGCTGTGGCGTAGGCTGGCGGCTATAGCTCTGATTCGACCTCTAGCCTGGGGTCCTCCATATGCCGTGGTGTGGCCCAGGAAAAGGTAAAAAAAAAAAAGAAAAAAGATATTTAGTTTTAAAGAATGACACACAGGTAGGATAGGAAGCAAGGCTTAACCGTTTTAATTTTATTGAGTGAATTCATGGCCCATCTCATTTACTGCTAAGGACTGTCACATTTCCCAAACCATTCTGATTCCAGCGGCATGTCCTCTGGCTCAGGGTCACTAAATCAAATGGCACACTGACAAACATCTGTTACAGAAAGGCAAATCCGTCTTCTTGAACGAGGTAAGTACCAATACGCCTGTGGTTGATACAGTTCGCCAAGTTAGACCCTGAAGTTTATCAAGATTTCTAGTGAACGGAACAGCATTACAAACACGACTAAAGGAAACAGGGCTGAAAACCCACGTGCTCACAAAGAAAAGGCACCCAAGGCTGCCCCACGCCTTGTGCCCCCCTCGCCCGCCCCCGCTCCTTGGCAGGCTGCCTGCTCGCTCTTCAAACACAGAGCGAAGCTGCTGGACAAGCTGCTGGCCTGCAAGGAGCCTGGCCGCCCCTCGGGCTCAGGGCTCCTCTTCCTCCTCCCTCACCGCCTGCTCGGCCAGGAAACGGCACGACCTGGGAACCCTCCCGTTGACCCTGAGCAGGTGCTCCAGGATTTTCAACCTGCTGGTCTCCGCGTGGGCCCGGGGACCCCAGAGGAACTCGTAGCGGGCGGGGTCGCTGTGGGGCACCTGGCGGTACTCCAGGTACCCCTCCTGCACACACACCTGGGTGAGGAGTGCCCTGGGCTCCCCATAGATGCAGTGCACCATGCCGGCACACACCCCCATGACACCCAGCGTTTCCCAGATCACCTCCTCGGGGGCGCGGTCCCCCTGCAGGGAAATCACGACCAGGACCACCACCAGGAGGCCGGTCTTGGGCAGGCTCAGCTCCTGACCGCTCAGCACCCCATCCCAGGTGAGGCCCATGGTGGGGGCCAGGGCGTAGGTGTGCTCGCCGGGGTCCACCTCCTTCAGATCCAAGCCAAAGACCAGCAGCAGGCACTCGGAGGCGCGGCTCAGGACGTCGGGGAAGCGGCCCTGGGCATCTCCGGGGACCACGTTCAGCATCTCTGCCTTGGTGATGGGCTCGTTGGCGCAATACTTGAGGAGCAGGAACTCCACCAGGTCAGCCATCATCGCCAGCAGAGCATCCTGGAGCAAGGCCTCCGCTTCCACAGAGGAGGGCGGGGGGCTCGAAGCGGAGGAGGGCGACGGGGTCGCGGCCTCCTCGGACAGAAACAGCTGGTTCACTACCTTGCGGAGATCACTCAGCTGATCCACAGGCATGATGCAGGGCAGGACAGCTGACAGGTGTGCAGTGGTGGCAGATGGGGACCCTGGGCCTGGGAGAGAGGGAGGGGGGGAGGGGCCCGGGCTGAGCACCGCAGCCACCTCCCTACACGTCTCCTCCTTAGGGGGGCTCTCGGGCCTCACGGCGGCTCTCCTCCTGGGCAGCCTGTCCCCTGTGACCCTGAAAGGGGTCGCAAGGTGGCTCCTCAGGGTGCAGCCGGCTCAGCGTGTGGATCTGGGGCTCCCTGGGGATGGGGTGACTTGGCCTTGTGGGGTCCCCTCTGCTCTGGGATGGGGAGCCCCCGGGGCCACACTCGGGGCCCACACCTCACCTGGATGCCTGGCACGGCCTGGGCCTCCTGCTCTGTGACACGAGGACGCGGGCCTCACACCTGGGCCTTCACCTCTGGTTCCTGGAGACTCTGTAAGAGGAGTGGAGGGGCACCGCGGGTGTAGACCGTGGCACAGCCCGGGCCTCCAGTGCTGGAAGGACGGTTGAACCGGACTCTGGGAGGGCCCCCAGTCCCCGCTGGGTGGTCCCCTCAGGGCTCCGGCCTCTGCTCGCCTTTTCTTGCCAGGCCCAGGCCCTCTCCCCTGCGAGCCTGAGGGAAACTCAGAACGAGACCCCACGCGGACCCGGAAGAGGTGAGGGGCCCACACGTGGCCACACCTGCCCTGCCGCCCCCCCCTCCCCCCGGGTCTGAGGCCGGGGAGACTGCTGGGTGCGCCCCTCTCCCTGGCCTCCCAGCACCCAGCACAGGGCAGCTCTCTGCCCGGGCCCCTCTGCCGGGGGGAGGGGGGGGTCTGCTCCGTGCTCCCCGGGGGTCCTGGGCGTCCACCCTCCGCCGCCCCGAAGCCCCACCCCTCAGTCCAGGGACCTCCTGGCCCGGAGACCCTCAGCCAGAGGTCAGGAACCGCGTCCTCTGCTCATCCTTCCCCCGGGCCTCCTGCTCCCCGCGCCAGGGCAAAGAAAGGCTCCCTCGCTGTGCCGGGATCTGAGGGCCGCGACCCAGCCCGGACGCCCGGCATCGCCCCGTTTGCCCGTGTGGGGCCCGCTCGTCTCTCCGAGGCCCCAGTCTGTCCGGGCCCCGGGAGCCGACGACGGGCCCGGCCTCGTGGGCACATCCCGGCCCGGGGCCGCCCCGCGCCCTCTCGGTTCCAGGCCTCGGCGTCTCTCGGGCCTCCCCGAGCGGCCTCACCTGGGTGCCGGCGGGACCCCGGATGCTCCCTCTGCCCCCTGGAGGCCCCGCCTTTTATCCCAGGGCCCCAGTCGCCCTGAGACCCGGATGTCAGGAAGTCGGGCCACGGGGCCACGTGCTCGTCGCTCCCGAGGCGGGGGGTGGGGGGTGGGGTGGGGCTGACTTCCGGGGAGGGCGTCGCTGAGCTCCCCTCCGACTCGGGGTCCCGGCGGCCCTCCCCCCGCGCTCGGGCTCCTCATCCTGAGGCCTCAGCCCGAGCCCCTCCCCTTGGCCCACCTCAGGCCCCGCCCCGCCTTGGACCAGGGCCCCAGGCTCTCTGGGACCCGTGGTCGTGGCGCCCTGTGGCCTCCCCAGGCCACCTCTGCTCTGGAGTTCAGGCTCCCCTCAGGCCTCCCTCAGGGTACCGCCCTTGACTCGGGCAGCACGTGGCAGGCCCACCTGAGGGTCCCCCGCCTCCTGGCGCCTGAGACGCGGTCCCCGGGCTCTCGGAGACCCGGATGTCCGGGAATCGGGACACGGGGCCACGTGCTCTCCCCGCCCTGCGGCCTCCCCAGGGCCCACTCTCTTCTGGCGTCCCGGGTCCCCTCCGTCCTCGAACCCTCAGGGGCCCCAATTTGTGTTTGATGGCGCCCGGTCCCTCCCCTTAGCCCACCTGAGGCCCCGCGCATCCCTGTACCAGGTCCCCAGTCTCTCTGAGACCCGGATGTCAGGGAGTCAGGACTGGCGGCCACGTGCTCTGGGGCCCTGCTGTCCTGCTTGTCGCTGAGACCGAGAGAGCCAGAGCCAGCGAGACAGAGAGACTGCACTGGGATTACCTGGCGCTGACCAGAACGACACCGTGCCTCCTGGGACAAGGTCCCTAGAGGAGACTTTGCAGCTTCTGGAGGGAAGGGACCCCCGGGGCAGCCCTGGAACCGGGTCTCCCTTCCGCCAGGGAGCAAAGGGGCTGGAAGCAAGCCCGCAAGGGGCTCCCCTGGAAAGGCCCGCCGCGCCCAGCGCCACCGCGCGGTGTCTCTCCGCCAGGACAGGTCGGCCCGCGCGCCCTTAGCCTTGGACGACTGCCTGCCTGATGAGACATCATCGGACAAGAAACCCTCCTTTGCTGCGGCCGCGGCCGCGAGCGGGTGGCTTCCGGGCGGACTGGACGCCCCCGGCCCGGGGGGAGGGGTGGGCTAGGCGGTGCGGGGGGGGGCCGCTCCCGCTCTCCATCCTCCTCACAGTGGAACCTGGGCCGCCACTCCCGCCTCCAGGGCTGGGGGTGGCCCTTCCCTGCCACCTGCCCGGGACAGCCGAGAAGGGTCACTGTGCAGCCCTGCAGAGCAGTCAGCACCGCCAAGGTGACTGTGCCCCTTACCAGGCGGAGCTGTGTTCACGGCCACTAAAGCCAGCTCCTGGTGGCACAGAAGGCTGTTCAATCCAGTGTACACGCTGGGGACCCGGTTCACGTGGTGGTCTCGCCCCTCCTCTACCACCCCCTTCCTGGTCTGGAGGGGGGACAGACACACCCACCCCTGGGGGGGCACAGGAGGGCCCCGTGCCTAGGGACAGTCCAGGGACGGGCCGCGGCAGCTGGGCTGGGGGCCCAGGCCTGGAGGAAGGCCTGACCCGGGAGGCGGCCTTGAAGTGGAAGCCGGACCCTGGACAGAGAGGGGCCCGGCCACCCGCGGGGGCAGCAGGAGCACCGTTCCCGACAGGGAGCGCGTGGTGTGTCCCAGAACAGCGCCCAGCCGACGGTGACGGACAGCGGCCCGAGGGCCTCTGGGCTGGCGGACACCAGGGCGGGTAGGCCAAGCGCAGGGGCTGGAGGCTGAGGCTGGAAGAGGCAGGCCTCGGACGGCCCCAGGGCTTGTGTTTGAGCGACTGAAGCGTCCCAGGCCAAGGGCGAGAAAACCCACAGCCAGCCAGGCAGGTCCCCGGCGGGGAGGGAGGGGCGGCCTCACCGCCGGGCTGACCCCACGCACAGCCCCTTCGGAGACGCCACCCAGGGCCTCCCTTGACCTTCCCAGCCTCTAAGGTCAAGTCCCTCTGGGATGAAATGACCCGGAGCAATGCTTGGAAGCCTGCTTGGAAGCACAGAGACCAGGGCCCACGCCGATCTAGGCCCGGGAGCTCCATCAAGGGTCCCTCCCGGTCCTTGCGCTGAAGGGACCCTTCGAACCCTCTCTGTTCTCCTCTTTTAGCACCAAGGCAGAGCCCTCGGAAGGGGCAAGTGGCCCTGCGGAGCGGCAGAGCTGGGACAAGGACCGAGGCTCCTTGCAGATGGGCCTTCCGAGCTGCCACTCCATCCCCGACACGGTGACTGGTAAGACCAACGTCGCCCACAAGGGCTGGAGCACACACATGGCCAAGCCCACGGGCGTACCCCACCCCACCCCCCGCCCCCAGGGAGAAGACAGAGGCCCCTCATGCGGGCTTCCTCCCATCCCCCACCCAGACCCGCCTCTCTTGTCAAGTCCACGTGGCCGGGGCTCCCCGCAGGCCTGTCTAGCTCAGCCCGTGGGAGGTCTCCTTGCCTCCTTGTGAGTCTGGGTCGAGCTGGCCCCTTGGAAAGGATCTAACCTGCCAGCAAAGCAAGTCCTGCCCCCAAGGGAAGGGCGGGAGAGGGGCGGGGGTGGAGGGGGCTGCGGGGAGGAGGGCCGGGCTGGCAAGGGGAGCAGGCCGCGGAGACGCTGCTTTCAACAGGGCCGGACATGCCGAAGCCACATGTGGGACTTCAGAGGGGCGCGACCCAGGAGACCGACGGTGGAGGTGGGAGGCCAGGAAGCTGGGGCCAGGGAAGCTGTGCTTTCCCCGAGTGGAAAGCAAATAGGGGTTTGGGGGCAGCCTTGCGGGAGGCTGAGCCCGAGGGTCTGGGGAGGTGACCGGAAAAGGACCAAGGCAGGTGTTCCCAAGGGAGCTCTCCTGGGCAGTGAGACGTCTCAATGGGAAGCAACGGCAGCTAAAGGCAATCCCCCTGTGACGTGGACAGGGATGAGGCTGGGGGCAAGCAGAGCTCGAAAGGAGGCTCCGAAGCCCCTGGGAGGCTGTGGCCATCCACGCCCACGCGGCCTTGTGGGGAACCCTGGGTCTGAGGCGCCTGTGGGACACTGATGTTGAACGGGAGTCCCGGCGTGGGGACAGCTGGGCCCAGGGGCCAGGCCACAGGACTCTGTTCGGGCCCATCTGCACAGCCCCAACCTAGCAGCGGGGGCAGCTGGGAGAGACCCAAGCCGGTGGCAGGGTGCGGGGGGGGGGAGGGGGAGGGCCACCAACCGAGGCTAAGGCGAGCGGCCCGCGCGGGACCGCCACCTGCTGGGAGGGACGGGCGCCAGGGGCCCTGCGGTCCAGGGGGTCGCCCAGCTGGGACTAACCGGGGCTGCCCTCCAGCAACCCAGAGGCCAGCCCCGAGCCTCCCCATCTCTGGGGATGGGCGTGGGGACAGGATCACGCGCCTCGACCCACACAGGCCTGGCCCCTTGAGACGAGGGGCCCGGCCGCAGGCGGGAGCCTCTCCTGGGAAGCTGAGCCCTCCTTTCTCTACTTGGAGGAACGAGAGGCGCTGGGGGCCCGGACCCCTCCCCTCCCCCACACCGCGCCGGGCTCCCCCTCGAGACCACCTTTGTGACATCCCGTGACCAGGACAGAAGAGAACGACTTCAGCGGCCGGTTACCCCACGACCGAGATTCTGGAACGCTGCGGACCGTATTTATTGGGCGACCCCACCCGGACGGAAGGCACTTCTGACCCGAGAGGCCCGAGATACGGCCTCGGGCAGAGGCCGCTGCTCCGGATCTAGCCTTGGTCCATGGCGAGTCCGAGTAGCCACGAGGCAGGCCCAGCCACGCGGGCCCCAGTCGGCTGAGGGGGAGCCGGCACCAGGCCCCTCCCCGGATCCTGGGGGGGACTCGAGGGAGGCCCCGGAGAAGCGCGGAGACGGAGCCGAGAGCCCAGAGCCAGGCCCCCGAGACAACCCGCCCGCCCCGGGCCCCAGCCGAGGCGCCGTCGGCTCGGCGAACAGCCGCGGGCTCGGGCTCTCCTTCCCCAGAAAGCTCTGGATGGTGGCGGAGGACGAGGCCTTCCCGTCTGTGCGCTGGAACGACGCGGGCGACGCGATGGTCATCGACCAGGAGCTCTTCCAGAGGGAGGTTCTCCACCGCAGAGGCGCGGAGAGCATCTTGGAGGCAGACAGCTTGAAGGGCTTCATCCGGCAGCTGAACCTCCACGGATTCAGCAAACTACGCCCGGCCGGCCCTTCGGCGGGCTCTCCGGGCAAGGAGCGGATGATGGTAGCGTAGTGGCCCTCTGCGCCCTACGCTCGCGGCTGCACCAGCCTCTTCCGGGCAGACCAGACGCCGGACGGGCCCAGAGGCTCCCCTTTCCGAGGGGCGCCTTCTTCACCGGAGACGGGGCTAAAGGGGCCAAGAGCGAGCCTGTGCCCTTAAACCCACCCCCTTAGAGAAAACCTGCGGGGGGGGGGCGGCACAGATCCGGGGGGGTCACTTGGTGGCAGGCAGCTAGGCGAACACCTGGGCCCAGGCGGCGTGAGCTCGTGCCAGGCGAGGCGGAGGCCTCTGACCCCCGGCTCCTGCGGGCCCTCGGGGGAGGGCGCCTCTTTTCTCCCGGAACGGCTAACCTGACCCCTCTCGTTTCAGATCTACCGCAACTCCAACTTTCAGAGAGACAAGCCTCTGCTGGTCGAGAACATCCAGGGAGCGCGGGTTCCGCGGGGAGCCAGCGGGCCGGGCCCAAAGAGAAAGAAGCAGCTCCTGCCCACGAGACGCTCCCCGCGGCTCCGTCTCCAGGATCCCACCAAGGAGGCCGCCAGCTCCAAGGCCCCGAAGGAAGCTCCCAGTGCTCAGGGGCCCGGTGCCACCCGGGCTTTCACGTTCTCTGGCCTCTGGTCCAGGAGCAGTGTAGCCGGGCAGGCCGGGGCACACCAGCCCCTCCGTGAGCAAGGTGGCCCCAGTGGGGAGGGCACGTCCAGGAATGTCATGTGTGGGCCCCCGGCTACCGCCGGAAGTGACAGTGCAGGGGACGTGCCCACCAGCCTCCCGGTTTGCCCAGCGTACGGCTCGGTGCTGTCTCTGTACACCATCTGCTCCTCCATCCTCCTGGTGGCCCTTCCAGTCACGGCCCCAAACGAGGCCCCCGAAGGGGACGAGGGGCAGGAGGGCTCCTCAGATCACAAGAGTGCCCTCTGCGAGCCGTTCAAGGACAACCCAAGTCCCTGAGCGCGCGGGCCCTGGTCACAGACAAAAAAGCACCACCCCGAACCAGAAACCCAGCCTGGGCCTCAATAAAGACGAGCAAAACCCCACGGGAGGAAATAAACCACGGAATGAGAACCGCGAGTCTGTGCTCTCTCTCTCTCTCACCTTCTGTTCGCCACACGTCCCCACGGAAGCCCCGCGAGGCTGCAAACCCCGGCCCGAGTCGGCTTCGGTCCCGTCGTCCGCTTGCACTTGAAGCGGCAGCATGTCGCACACGCGGCCAAGGATGTGGCTGGGGCACTGGGCCAGCCCCGGAAGGTCTGGTCCCCGGGCCTTGCCTGCCGGTCAGGAGACAGAGCGGCCCGGCTTCCTGACCGTGGGCAGCATGTCCCACCCCTCGTGCGTGCTGCAGCCGAAAGGTCTTCCTCACGGGCCCCCTTGGGATGCCAGAAGTTTCTGATCAGCAGCTGAGCGTCCTCTGCTCACCGTCCAGGGCCTCCCAAAGAAGACCCCGGAAGCCAGGGCCACCCCCCCGCCACCCCCCCGCCAAGGGACGGGTGAGCAGGGCAGCCTGGCTCACCGGGGACAGGCCGCTCCGGCCAACACCTGGCGGAAAGCCCGTCACCCGCACAGGCAACAGGCACTAGAAACCCCGCTAACACATGAGCCCAAAGCCCACCCATCAGTAAAAGGTGTCCAGCAAGGGAACGGCAGCACTTCTCACCTTGCCAGCAGGGCTGGATTTAGGGGCCTTTCTTTGGACGTGAAGCAGCACGGCTCACGCGTGCGCTTCCTGAGCCTGGGGATGCTTTTCAACGGGACAAGAGGCAGCCCCTGCGCGGACAGACAGCGCCCCGTTTCTGAGTCGGCCGTCCCCTTCCCCGGGAACCAGGCCGTCGCCGGCCGGTCACTCCCAGGCAAGCCTTCAGTGCCCGCTGCCAGCCTTCCCCACCGGCCCCGACGCTGTTCAAACATCCTAGGAGTCTTCACCGGAGCAAAGGGGGCAAACACCCCCCGGTTCTCCTCCAAACCCCTCTCCCTATCACGTCTAGATCAGCAGGACCCAAGCAAGGCCAGGGCAGCTGCCCCTTTGCCTAAAGGTCCAAGTCCTCGAGATGCTGTCACCGAGCCCCGAGTGGCAGCGCACAGGGAGCCCCCCCCGCCCCCCGATCCTGGCACCCGAGTGTCACATCTGTGTCCGCCAACAGCACAGAGTGGGCGGCGCCAATCCAGACAGAACCAGATGGGCACGTCTGGGCGCGACGGCGAGTTGACAGCGTCACGGTTCAGCCGGTCTCTCGGTCACCTTCCCTCGAGAGCCCACGCTGGTCAGGCTTCCTGCCCAAAGGGGATCAGGTGCTCGGGGATGTCGACCTGGAAGACGTCCCTCCCGCCTCTCCTGGGGACGGGCTCCAGCAGCCACCGGGGGTTCGCGAGCGCCGTCAGGTACTTGTGCTGCAGGCCGGTCAGGACCGCTTGGTTCTCCAGCTCCACGAGCTCATCGGCACTCAGGTCTTCTGGGCACAGCACGGTGTCCCCGACGTCCACGAGCCCTGCGCACAGAGAGAGAAGCGCACGGCTGTCTCCCTCCCCTAAACCAAGCCCCCCCCCCCCCCCCCCCGAAGAGAGCAGGGCTCTTCAGCGTCACAACCGCTAGAGGTGAAGCAGGGGGTCGGGTCCCTCTGGCTGAGCATTTGGGATGCGCCAACCTCTGCTCAGGGAGCTCGGGGCAAGGCCGAGGGGGGAGACAAATGAAAGGGGAGGCCTGGGCCTCAACGACCCCACCCGGGTCCCCGGCAGGGCAGGTCCCGGCCCGACCGCTGAAGGCAGCGGGGCACAGACGAGAAGGGCCCCGGCCAGTGCGGGGAACCGATGCGTGATCAGGTCCCCAAGCAACTCACCAGGTGACAGGTGCCAACGGGGACCTCCACCAGGGAGGGGTTGGGGACCGTTCAGGAAGCCCCCAGGGCTGGTCAGAGACCACCTGACTGCCTCTGGGCACCGTGTTGCCTCTCGTGGTCTGGGCCATGGCACACACAGACCCACGTGCACGCAGAGAGGGGACGGCCACATGCAGGCCTGGCCCGCCTCTGCCTCTCAGATCACAAACGGCAACCTCGGCCCGACCCCAGCCCAGGGCCTCGCTGCCCCTCTGAAGCGGCGCTGCGTCGAGGAAGCTCAGCCCCCACATCAAGCGGTTCCCAAGCAAACAGGCACAGAAGCCGGGTTGCCAGCCAGCCTGAGGGGCGGCCCGCGCAGGTGCCTGAGCAGGGCTCCCCCGGGGCCACTTGCCCGCTATCACCCCGCGGCCGAACTTCTCCCCGGCCGCTGCAGCAGGGGCCTGGATCTGGGCGGCGCTCATCCCCAGCCGCTCCCCCAGCAGCTCCCGCCAGGCAGCATCTTCCCAGTCCCTGTGCCGCTATGGTGCACGGCCACGTGCGGTGCCGCTGGCTGCTGAGCAGGGGCCGCCAGCGCGTCTCCAGGGTCTTGCCCCGTTTAAGACGAACCCGCATACGGCTGCCGAAGGACAGGCAGCCGAACTTCATGTCCGCACAGCTCCCCCTGGCCCTCGCGCGGCTGCGGAAACACAGAAGCAACAGGGGTCAGCGGGCCTGCCGACCCGGCCATGGCCCTGACCGCACCCAACGCGCCCCGAGAGCCCACTGACCGGGGGGAGGGGGACCAGAGAGCGCCGGCTCCTTCCTCCTGCGTCCACGCGCTCAGCAGACAGGGCCTGGCACTGGGGGGGGGCGCCCGTCCGATGGAGTCCGTGGGGAGCGCACGAAGGTGGGGGCGAGGGAAAGGCATGTGGTCAGTTCTACAACAGAGGCCCCTGGGCTCCGGGGGGAGCACAGAGGACCGAGGGCCCCATGGCTCCACAGCAGAGCGGCCAGGCTCCAGCCCCCTCCTGGCACAGAGCTGGACAGTCCGGGCTTGGCTCCGCCCCCGGCCCCGCCCCTGCCCCTGCCCCGCCCAAAGCATCACAGATGCCCCATCTTCCCCGCCCTGCTCCAGGGCTGCGGAGGGCAGGCAAGCCCTTGGTATCCAACCTCAGCCAGGCCCGGCGGCAGCCCCACGGGTCTCAGGCGGCCCGCCAGCAGTCTCCTCCCCAGACCTTTGGGAGCCACCCTCCTCCCACCCTTCCTGCACCTCTGCCCTCCGCTGTCAGCAGATGCCCTGCCCCCAACCGGAGCCCAGAGACAGGACACAGGAGACCAGCACAGGCCCTGGTGCCCTCGGTCCCGCTCCACGCCCCGGCCCTGGGGCGGACCCCATCCAGGGAGGGCAGAATCCAATCATCAGAGAACCCAGGCGGTTCGGTTACTGTCACCCCCCACTCTACAGCTGAGGACCAGGCGCCCAGGAACAAAGAGGCAGCCCGTGACTCCCGGGGGCCCGACTGCAGGCACCCTGGGCCCCGTCTGCTCTGCTCGTCCCTGGAGGGGCCCCTCCCCCTCCTCGCTGAGGCACAGCTGGCGGCAGGAGGAGCAGGGCCACGGCCTGAGCCTCAGCCACGTCGCCGCACCACAAAGAGGAGCCTCAGTTCCCACGTGGCCGTGAGGTCGGGGGACGAGGCGCCCAAGGCACCTGGCCCACTTCCTTCCAGGGGTTTCCTTCCCCAAGCAGAGCTGATCCACCCTTCTCACCAGCACCCACCGGGCCCCACCGCGCCTGGCTCCTGCCCCCTCTCCTCTTTCTTCGCCCCCCCACGGCCATGAAGGCCTTCCCTCCATCCCCGGACCATTCCACCTGTCCCCCTCCCTCAGGGCCTTGGCAGGCGGTTACGGGTTCCGAGGCTTCCCCCAAATCCACGGGCGGACCAATCAAGCCCAAGTACCTCGCGGCAGGACCTTCCATGGAAAGGACAGGTCTTTACAGGGCTCATCATGTTCCCATGTGCGCATTAGGAGGGGCCCTCATCTAACAGGACCGAGGCCTCCTAGAATGGGGACATGCAGAGACAGAGGCACACGGGGACTCCGTGCGAAGCCGGAGGCAGAGCTGTACCAGCCAGGGGAGGCCGAGGAGTGCCAGCAAAGGCCCGGCAGCGACGGGAGGGCTGAGACAGATTCCCGCTCACAGCCGCCCTCACAAGAGCCTTGACCTCGGGCTTCCAGCCTCCAGGACCTGAGCTAACACACGGATCTGCAGTTTAAGCCACCCCGTGGGGGGGACTCTGACACGACTGTCCAGGCAAATGAGCGCAGAGGTCGCCACGGGGTGCCGAGTGGTGTCTCCACTCCAGCACCTCAGGCGTCTTCCTCCATGTCACAGTGTCACCGCCTACGTGGGGTCCCGTTCTCAAGTTACAGCCTCTTCCCCTGCTCGAGGGGTCCCACTCTCCGCCGCCATCAACACACACGGACTGAAGACCGCGTGAGGCCCCGGCCGCACGGCGCACACCCCGAGATGCCTCCCCACGCCAGCGACACCCCCACAAAGGCTCCCGTGTGCACCCCACGGCCCACAGGCAGGGGCTCCTCACATGCTGCTTGGCCCTGAGCATCATCAGCCCGCTTCACCTGCGCCAACCTGGTGGGTGACAAAGGGGCGCCCTATTCACTCTGTCTGGATCGGGCATGGGGGAGGCTGGCTGGCCCCTGTGGCCTGGCCCCGTCTGGTTCCTCTCTGGGGTATGTGACTCGAGCTCAGGTGTGCCAGTTTCCGCCACTGCTTCTCAGCCAACCCTCTTCTCAGTGCCGCCACCAAAGCACACCCATGACACCTGAACTGTGTGGGCGGCATCCCTGGAGAGAGCTGATGTCGCCCTAAAGGGAAGAAGGGTGCCGAGGGCCCCCCTACCTCTCCAGGCACAAGGCACCTGCTCGGCGGCCCGCGGAGCAACCTCTTCCTCTTGCCTCCGTGTCTTCACCTGCACGAGGACCAGAGGGATGAGAGCAAAGCTCATCAGCTACAAGACAGCAGTGCTGGCAGAGGAGCCAGAGCAGGGACTGGAGACCCCCGGGCCCCAGGAGGGCCCTCCTCAGGAGAACCGCACATGACCACAAGCGCTCACTCAGGGCTGGTTCTGCAGCAGGGCAGTGGGGCTCTCCAGCCCTGCTGGCTGAGTCAGGGTCCCCATGAGTCCCAGCCCAGCACTCAAATCCGTCCCGCACGACTGACTGATCGTGTTCTCACAGCCCAGTGGACCCCCAGGTCCAGCTGGAGACACCTCCCCGCACATGTCAGGTGGGAAGGACCTGGGGGTCCTACAGCCAGCCAGTCACCCTCCATGGCATCGCGGCTAGTGCCACTGGGAGGGGGAGCCTGGGAGGAGCAGCTGAGCACCGCACGGCGGGGGTCAGGAGTCCGCGATGAGGTCACAGCCTGGGGGCCTGGCGGGAGGCGGGAGGGCAGGACTGGACCGCAGCCCCGCGTCACCGGGACACACACACACACACACACACAGCGTGGGATGGTGGCGGTGGAGGGAACAGCAAGTGCGGCCTCGGCCGCCCCGTGCGCGCTCCCAGTCCCAGGAAACCCCTGCCTAGAGGTACCGTCCGCAGCCGCGGCGGGTGGTGGGCGCGCGGGGAGGGCCCGGCTTCGGCCACCGGGTAGGACAGTCCTCCGCCTCGGGGACCCGGGACCGCGGACAGGTGGCACCGCGGGCGTGCTTTCAGCGCGCGGCACTGCGCAAACGCAGTCGCTCCTTCGTGCCCGGGCGGACGCACGTTTCTTTGCTTTTGCTTTTTAGGGCCGCACCCGTGGCGTGTGGAAGTTCCCAGGCCAGGAGTCCAATCGGAGCTACAGCTGCCGGCCTACACACCATAGCCACAGCAACACCAGATCCTTCACCCACTGAGCGAGGCCAGGGATTGAACCTGTGTCCTCATGGATCCTAGTTGGGTTCATTACCACGGAGCCATGACAGGAACTCCCACATACATTTCTTTATTTTTGGAGCTGAAAGACTTCCATGAGTTCCTCTTGTCCTCTGGCCACACTGAAGTAGTGTTTTGGGAGGTGAGGTTTTCCGGTTTTTTTCCCCATGAGATGAGATCTGAGAGCATTTGTTTGTTTGTTTGTTTAGGCTCTTGGCTCTTATATGGGGTATGTAAGCCTTGATATTGGCCATTTTGAAGCATGTTTCAGTTGGTAGATTTGTTCCTTTAAGAAACCAGTGAATGGTTTGTGGTGCCTTTCAGGATTAATTTAACGTACTTACTGAGTACCTCTTATGGGCTCTGTGTTGTGCGGGTGCCAGGAATACACAGATGAGAAAGGCACAGTCCCCACTCTCAGGTTGTCTTGTCATCCAGTGGAAGAGAAAGGCACACATCAACAAATAACTAACACTCTAAGAGCTGGGTAGAAAATTCCTGGTCAAGGCACTGGCACGAGCAGAGGTCGACGGGAGGGAACTACATGGGTTGTTCGCAGAATCGCAAGTAGCATAGTATAGTGGAGTGTGGTGTGGATGTTGGCAGCAAGCTGCTGGAGAAAAGACTGGAAGGTAAAATCTGATTTGGGTCAGATTTTGAAGAGTTGAGATTTTTAGTTTTCAGAACATGTTAGTATTCCTTGAACTCAACATGTTGGATCAAAGTTACGATTCTGTCGACATCCTTAGGACTTCTGTTTAGTTTAGTAGCAGGTGGAAGAGAAAGCTATTAAAGCTGAAACAGTTGTCCTAAGCCCCAGGGACCATGTGAGTCAGAGGGTAGAGCCTCCAGTATGGCTTGGAGCTATGACTTTGCCTCAGTCTCAGATGTAAGTGATGTGTCTTTAGGGGAGGGAGAGAAGATTTGGTCTTGGAAGAAGGGCTGGGATGGAAGGATAGCAGAGCTGGATACTTTTGCACCTACTCCCCTGTTGGAATTTTGTAATTTGATTTCATTATTATCTTGAAATACCATCATGTCCCAGAACATATGGAAGTTCATATTTAAAAGTAAGTGTGAATGCCTCACATCCAATTCAGATCTCAAGGACCAATTTGGTTCATTTATGTGGATTCCATCTCACAAGCAGCCATGATTGAATGACGAGTCTTGCAAGAGCAAAGGTGGAGCCGTTTAGGAATGCATTGACCATGATAGGAGCTGTGGTTCATGGTACATGCAGATCCGGGCATATATAGCTTATCCTCTGGTCCAAAGTTATAAGCACTATCCTTATTCTTCCAAACGGGTGCTATTGTTAGAACAGGAAGTATTGTTGGGTTGAGAGGCAGAACACATGGAAATGCAGCTTTCACTAGAGGTCTCTCTCTCCTGATGTTTTGGATGCGTCTCCTGA
Source organism: Phacochoerus africanus (assembly GCF_016906955.1). Classification (NCBI taxonomy): domain Eukaryota; kingdom Metazoa; phylum Chordata; class Mammalia; order Artiodactyla; family Suidae; genus Phacochoerus; species Phacochoerus africanus. The sequence continues at coordinate 130,228,000 of NC_062560.1, forward strand.
CTCTTCTGGATGAGAAAATGGGCTTCACCATGAGTCATCATTCATTTTGCTTCATCTCTATGCTGTGAGATGCACAGGTCTTTTGTCTTTCCTAGGCTGCTCTTCCTCATGCATACTGGGGTACAGGAGGTATTGTTGCTTTAAAGAAGCACAATCCAAATTCCTCCAAACATAAACAGAGAAACTCTCTGAGGAAGCAAAATCTCTGCAAGCAGGTATGAGGTCCATTTGGGCAGGTGTCCTATTGTGACAGATGCTCCGAAGGAGCCCTTTTCTTTTCAGAAAGCTGTACTCTCATGATGGTTTAATAAAACAATAACACAATCTCCAAGTCCTTTTGACAACATATTCTAAGCATCCCTGATTCCTTAGAATCAAAACTCTCTTCCTTCATCTATATCTACTGAGTTTTTTGGTTTTTTTTTCTTTTTTCGCTTTTTAGGGCCGTACCTGAGGCACACGGAGGTTCCCAGGCTAGGGGTCTAGTTGGAGCTGTAGCTGCCGGCCTATACAACAGCCACAGCAACGCCAGATCTCCATGTCTGCGACCTGCACCACAGCTCACGGCAATGCCGGATCGTTAACCCACTGAGCAAGGGCAGGGACCGAACCCGCAACCTCATGGTTCCTAGTCGGATTCGTTAACCACTGCGCCACAACGGGAACTCCAATGCTGGGTTCTTAACCCACTGAGCGAGGCCAGGGATCAAACCTGCAACCTCATGGTTCCTAGTCG